>NC_067495.1:103505782-103805782 GCF_947179515.1 Apodemus sylvaticus | reverse complement strand
AAAGATGATAAACATTGTAAACAATAAAGGTCCCCCAAATTAATGTTTGAATTTTTCTTTTAGACCATTTAAAAAGTCAATTACGTGGTTTCATCTTTCCTTTCTTTTCCTTATCATTTTTTTTAGACAGAGACTAGTGAGAGGTAGAGTCCTGGATGGACTGGAACTGAGACCCCCCTGCCAGGCCTCTGGTTGAAGATTTATGCCCCCTCACCCAGAAGCACTATTTCATTTTTTTAAAAACACCAATACAAATAAATTACTGGAAGGTCAGTACCATCCTGGGACCTAAAATTTCTGAATGAAATCTTTCAATATTCCATTATGCAGTTTAGAACAGTTATATCATTTGATTAAACTGGCCCAAGTAGTAAGAACACACAGTCCAGTAAATAGTCATTTTGCTTTTGGGGCAGACAGTCAACCAACAGAGACTAACACGTAAGTAAGAAAAGATTTTTAAAAGAAAAAAAAAGTCACAGGGCAGTTTGAGCCTCTGAAATCTATTTGGCTTATCCAGTATTCAGGTCTAAACAGAATTTTCATTTTTTCCCTTGAATAATGTCCATTCTTTCCTTGAAGATCAAACTGATTTGTAGTTACAGCTTTATACACAATCAGAGCGTTATAGCTTGCTCATACAGTACAGTATTAGTAATGTCAAAAAAACCAAACTAAATCCAAAACTACAAAGAAAATCTACTCAAATATTACATTCAGCTTTGAAATCATTTACTAACATGAAAATAGAGTTGGCTTAAATCGCCTTTGCACACACGCAGACCCAGAACAGACTCCCCAGCCACTCATCTACTTTGCAACACAAGGCCATTTACTCAGAGACCGCATTCTTCAAGCCAAACTTTAAATAGATTTTAAAAAGTAATTTCTAATTTTTACAGAAATGTTTCTTCAAAAAATATTTCTCTCACTCCCTCATCTCCTGTACTGAAGGATGTATGTTTTTTGTTTTCTCTCCCAACCTAAATCTGAACCCTCAAAATTGATACCAGGCAGAAAATCCCTGCAAATTAAAATAAAAAGCAAAAATAGAAAAAGTATATATAATTATATATTAATTATATGGTTACTTAATAATTAATATATTTTAATATATTAATATGTATTAATATATTAATTATTGCATTATATAGTGTATATAATTTTATATTATATGATTATATACAATATAATAAATGTATCACATATAATATAATAAATATATAACATATAATTATATATTAATTGTATGTAATTAATATATAATTATATAAATTTTTCTATTTTTGTTTTTTTGTTTATTTATTTATTTTTTATTCGATGTATTCTTTATTTACATTTCAAATGATTTCCCCTTTTCTGGGTGCTCACTCCCCGCAGGTCCCATAAGCCGTCTTCCCTCCCCCTGTTCCCCCATCCACCCCTTCCCACTTCCCTGTTCTGGAATTCCCCTATACTGTTGCTTTGAGTCTTTCCAGAACCAGTGGCCATTCCTCCATTCTTTTTGGACATCATTTAATATGTGGATTATTTCTTGGGTATTCCAAGTTTCTAGGTTAATATCCACTTATCAGTGAGTGCATACCATGATTGATCTTTTGAGACTGGGTTACCTCACTTAGTATGATGTTCTCCAGCTCCATCCATTTGTCTAAGAATTTCATGAATTCATTGTTTCTAATGGCTGAATAGTACTCCATTGTGTAAATATACCACATTTTTTGTATCCATTCCTTCGTTGAGGGACACCTGGGTTCTTTCCAGCTTCTGGCTACTACAAATAGGGCTGCTATGAACACAGTGGAGCATGTGTCCTTATTACATGCTGGGGAATCCTCTGGGTATATGCCCAGGAGTGGTATAGCAGGGTCCTCTGGAAGTGCCATGCCCAGTTTTCTGAGGAACCTCCAGACTGATTTCCAAAGTGGTTGCACCATCTTGCAATCACCCCAGCAGTAGAGGAGTGTTCCTCTTTCTCCGCATCCTCGCCAGCACCTGCTGTCTCCTGAGTTTTTGACCTTAGCCATTCTGACTGGTGTGAGGTGAAATATCAGGGTTACTTTGATATGCATTTCCCTAATGATTAATGATGTTGAACATTTCTTAAGGTGTTTCTCAGCTCTCCGAAGTTCTTCATGTGAAAATTCTTTGTTTAGCTCTGTACCACAATTTTTTTTCTTTTTTTTAAATTTATTGATATATTTATTTACATTTCAAATGATTTCCCCTTTTCTGGACCCCCACTCCCCGAAAGTCCCATCAGTCCCCTTCCCTCCCCCTGTTTTCCCACCCAACCCTTCCCACTTCCCTGTTCTGATTTTGCTCTATACTGCTTCACTGAGTCTTTCCAGAACAAGGGGCCACTCCTCCGTTCTTCTTGTACCTCATTTGATGTGTGGATTGTGTTTTGGGTATTCCAGTTTTCTAGGTTAATATCCACTTATTAGTGAGTGCATACGATGATTCACCTTTTGAGTCTGAGTTACCTCACTTAATATGATGTTCTCTAGCTCCATCCATTTGCCTAAGAATTTCATGAATTCATTGTTTCTAATGGCTGAATAGTACTCCATTGTGTAGATATACCACATTTTTTGCATCCACTCTTCTGTTGAGGGATACCTGGGTTCTTTCCAGCATCTGGCAATTATAAATAGGGCTGCTATGAACATAGTGGAACATGTATCCTTATTACATGGTGGGGAATCCTCTGGGTATATGCCCAGGAATGGTATAGCAGGATCTTCTGGAAGTGAGGTGCCCAGTTTTTGGAGGAACCGCCAGACTGATTTCCAGAGTGGTTGTACCAATTTGCAACCCCACCAGCAGTGGAGGAGTGTTCCTCTTTCTCCACATCCTCGCCAACACCTGCTGTCTCCTGAGTTTTTAACCTTAGCCATTCTGACTGGTGTAAGGTGAAATCTCAGGGTTGTTTTGATTTGCATTTCCATAATGACTAATGAAGTTGAGCATTTTTTAAGGTGTTTCTCTGCCATCCGAAGTTCTTCAGGTGAGAATTCTTTGTTTAACTCTGTACCCCATTTTTTAATAGGGTTGTTTGGTTTTCTGGAGTCTATACAGATACAATGCAATACCCATCAAAATCCCAACTCAATTTTTCACAGAGTTAGAAAGAGCAATTCTCAAATTCATCTGGAATAACAAAAAACCCAGGATAGGTAAAACTATTCTCAGCAACAAAAGAAATTCTGGGGGAATCAGTATCCCTGACCTCAAGCAATACTACAGAGCAATAGTGTTAAAAACTGCATGGTATTGGTACAGTGACCGGCAGGCAGATCAATGGAACAGGATTGAAGATCCAGAAATGAACCCACACACCTATGGCCACTTGATCCTCGACAAAGGGGCTGAAAACCTCCAATGGAAAAAAGATAGCCTTTTCAACAAATGGTGCTGGTTCAACTGGAGTTCAGCATGCAGAAGAATGCGAATTGATCCATCCTTGTCTCCTTGTACTAAGCTCAAATCCAAATGGATCAAGGACCTCCACATAAAGCCAGACACTCTGAAGCTAATAGAAAAGAAACTGGGCAAAAAGAAACTTTATATACTCCTTTGAGTATATAAAGGCTACTGATTTGCTTGAGTTGATTTTGTAGCCAGCCACTTTGCCAAAGTTGTTTATCAATTGTAGGAGTTCTCTAGTAGAGTTTTTAGGGTCACTTAAGTATACTATCATATCATCTGCAAATAGTGATAGTTTGACTTCTTCCTTTCCCATTTGTATCCCTTTGACTTCCTTAGGTTGTCTAATTGCTCTAGCTAGACTTCAAGAACTATATTGAAAAGGTATGGAGAGAGGGGCAGCCTTGTCTAGTCCCTGATTTTAGTGGGATTGATTCAAGTTTCTCTCCATTTAATTTGATGTTGGCTACCAATTTGCTGTATATTGCTTTTACTATGTTTAGATATGGGCCTTGAATTCCTGTCCTATACTGGATGACTGGGTTTCCTCTGGCACAGATTACTGATATGCTGCCTTCCTCTTTTGTGCCTTTGGAGCCCTGCTCATTCTTGCCTCAAGAAATGTTATAGTTGGGTTGTCAAGGTGAACCAGGTGTTCTCAGACTGCTCTGTTATAGAGCAAAGATGGTGTGTGTTGGGTCACTCCCTCTGTTGATTCTCACGTAGGATACAGGCCCCACGACTGACCAGCTTGCAGATAAACCACCTATGTTCTTAGATCCTGGGCGCAGGCAGACCCCTGGAGATTTGCACCCCCAGAGATCTTAAGTTCAGGATAATACAGTACCTAGTGATGTTTTTCTGCCCTGGCAGGCCACGAAGATGGCCACGGGGAGTTGCTCCCTCTGCTGTTCTCCACGCAGGATACAGGCACCATGACCAACCAGCTGGGAGATGAACCACCTGTGTGCTCAGGTCCTGGGTGCAGGCAGACCTCTGGCGGTTTGCACCCCCAGAGATCTAAAGCTCAGGGTGATATAGTACCTAGTGAAGCTCTTTTGCTCCAGCAGGCAGAGAATGTGGCTGCAGGGATTCTCTCCCTCTGCTGGTCTCCAGGCAGGACACAGGCCCCCACGCCTGGAGGTCTCTATTTTTTTTTATTCGATATATTTTTTATTTACATTTCAAATGATTTCCCCTTTTCTAGACCCCCACTCCCCGAAAGTCCCATAAGCCCCCGTCTCTCCCCCTGTCCTCCCACCCACCCCTTCCCACTTCCCTGTTCTGGTTTTGCAGAATACTGCTTCACTGAGTCTTTCCAGAACCAGGGGCCACTCCTCCTTTCTTCTTGTACCTCATTTGATGTGTGGGTTATGTTTTGGGTATTCCAATTTTCTAGGTTAATATCCACTTATTAGTGAGTGTATACCATGATTCACCTTTTGAGTCTGAGTTACCTCACTTAGTATGATGTTCTCTAGCTCCATCCATTTGCCTAAGAATTTCATGAATTCATTGTTTCTAATGGCTGAATAGTACTCCATTGTGTAGATATACCACATTTTTTGCATCCACTCTTCTGTTGAGGGATACCTGGGTTCTTTCCAGCATCTGGCAATTATAAATAGGGCTGCTATGAACATAGTAGAGCATGTATCCTTATTACATGGTGGGGAATCCTCTGGGTATATGCCCAGGAATGGTATAGCAGGATCTTCTGGAAGTGAGGTGCCCAGTTTTCTGAGGAACCGCCAGACTGATTTCCAGAGTGGTTGTACCAATTTGCCACCCCACCAGCAGTGGAGGAGTGTTCCTCTTTCTCCACATCCTCGCCAACACCTGCTGTCTCCTGAGTTTTTAATCTTAGCCATTCTGACTGGTGTAAGGTGAAATCTCAGGGTTGTTTTGATTTGCATTTTCCTAATGACTAATGAAGTTGAGCATTTTTTAAGATGCTTCTCTGCCATCCGAAGTTCTTCAGGTGAGAATTCTTTGTTTAACTCTGTACCCCATTTTTTCATAGGGTTCTTTGGTTTTCTGGAGTCTAACTTCTTGAGTTCTTATTTGTATATATATATATATATATATATATATATATATATATATATATATATATATATATATATATATATTGGAATCCTTCAGCATTTGGAAATCATTCAGAGATGAATTTGGGGCTCTTCCTACTCCCAATTCCAAAATCTGTACTATTTAGGACATACTTCCCATTCTTTCCTGGTTACTCTCTCCCCTCCAAATTAGTTCAACAGAGGCTTAAGTTTAGTGGGAAGAGAAGCTTCTGAGTAGTTTTTGTATGGTTTTGTTTCTGCTTTGGTGATCTGGGTGGCATGTATTGCTCTTTCCCATTACATTGAGTCACTCCCTGAGGTGTAGACCTATGGCAGAACTGGCGTCTCTGTTCCCTGATTTTTCTAGCTGCTTCCCTGGGAATGGTGTTGCCTCAGAAGACAGAATGGTCCTTACTAGCTCTTGTTTCTGGTTTCTCATGTGGCTTCTCAACAGGCTTCTCAGGCGCTCCGTTTTCTTCATTTCTGGCGGGAGATACTACATTGGACCATTCCTGCAGTGGCTGGACAAGAACTGGAGAGGGCTCTTTAGGAGGCTTCTGGCACACTTTAGCATAGCTTAACTTTTGAGGTTCCTGTAGGGCCACAGCCATAGGTGTATTTATGTTACTATTGCAAGGTGAAACAGTGTTTGCCCTTGATGGCTTTGTAGTAGTTGGAGAAGACACTGGTACAGTCACTGGATTGAGAATGTCCTTTGGAACAATGAAATCCTCCATTTGATCCTTCTCTTGCTGAGTTGTGCTTAAACACAGGAGGCTCAGCTGTACACGGAGGTCTAGGACTTATGCTGAGTTGTGGCACAGAAGTGCAGTCTGTCTGTCTGTCCTCTGCAGGAACCAGACAACTAACACTCACAACCTCACCTTCCTTTTCTTTGTGGACACCTTTAACGACATCAGACATTTTATTCTCCAAAGCAAGTTCATCTGGCATTCTTGATGAACTTCCAGGTAAAGGAAGAAAATTTGTAGCAAGTTAAGTCAAACTTTGGTGTTGGAGCCTTTGCTTCAGTTGTAGCAGGCTGGGGTCTTGGGATTCTGTCATCATCTCTTCGTCTTCGGCCTCTGAAGGGAGCTCTGCTGCCTCTTCCAAAGTCCCCATTCTGTTCCATCTGTAAAATTGGAGCCTCCTTTGGAAGATAAGTTTGTTCCTGATGCCCTGTTACTGTTGGGTTATGCGGTTCAGAAAGAAAGATCCTCTCAGTGTATCCATTCCCTAATGACACAGAGCCCTCTGTTAAGTGTTCTGAACCACTGGATGACCTAAAATGAGGCTTCACATGATTTTTTTGAATGGTTGGGCCCATATTCATAGCAGCAGCATTTGTTTTATAAGATCCTGGTGAAGTAAAGCCATTCATAAAACTACCATTGGGAAATGGAGCCAGTGCTGTTTCAAAGTAAGGTGCAGGACTTGGAGACCATGACTGAGGCACAGTACTCTACACTGAATACTGCTGATGAGGATTATACATTGGCTGCATGAAGACTGGTGAGGTATATTGGGTTGGACTATGAAGAGGTTGAGTATACATACTAGAATCCATGAATCGATAACCATTCTTAGTAAAAATGTATTGATGGCTTTTATCCTTGCCATGATTAGCTTGCCCTGAAATGTCTTAACTTCTTCTCTTAAGTATTTAAAAGCCTGCTGTGTATCTGTGTCTGACTGGAAAGTTATATATCAGTTGCTGTTGTGTGCGAACTCACAGCTTATCACATTGGGGCAGTTTTCATTTTTAAACAAAGCTTTCACTTCCTCTACAGATGTTGTCCCTGGAATTTCTCTGAGAATCACAATACAATGCTTATGGCTTGGTTTGACCTTCTCTACCTTCTCATCAACTTGCACCACAGGGGAAGATCTCAATACTTCAAGAATTAAATCTGGATCTGTAGTCAATTTTTTTTATTTCTTCCATGTTGGCAACTGTCCATATTGGGACAAACTGATCATTATCCATTTGAGATAACAAGTAAAGGTCCTTTAATAAATTTTCTCGTGAGAAACAGAATTCCAATTCTTTCTTCAGACATTTTTTAAATCTTCTGTAGAAAGTATTGAACTGCTTTCTCCAGAAGCATGATATAGTTGGTAACTCAGGTCTTTCAGTCCTAAGAGCATTCCATCAACTGACTCTTCAACATCTGCAGTATTTCTTGTGGTTTCACAAGATGGAGAATACATTACTTTATATTCCTTACATATATCTTCTGAATGTTCTGTATTGCCCTCAGGCCTCAGATCCAGATGTGGCTGCAGTTTCATGCCAAGAGGTTTCGGTTACAGGAGAGCCATCCGGATTTCCAGAAGGAATTTCTTGCCATATTTTGGCATTAGGATTTAAAGCAGTGCCTTTAGATGTCACCTGTTCAGTGAAGAGCAATATGTCTGCTTCAACTCTGCTCCATAGTTCACACTGCCACTACTCCAACTGGCTCACAGGCCCAGGCCCCAATTGCAAGGATAAGGACATTCCCCTTGCAAGTCCTAATAGATATTATTTACCTCTTTTTTATTCATAAATATTTTTTGGTAATTATAGATGTCACTGTGATTTCATTTCTTTTAGCTTTTATTAATGTATAGAAACGATATGCTTTTTTTATGCCAGTGTTTCATTCTTCAGCATTACCAAATTTGATTTTGCTTGTATTTTTTTTTTTACAATATTTGGTGATATTGTAAGCATTTTTGTAAGCATTTTTTATTATTGAAAATTATATCCATTCCTCCGTTGAAGGACACCTAGGTTCTTTCCAGCTTCTGGCTACTACAAATAGGGCTGCTGTGAACATAGTGGAGCATGTGTCCTTATTGCATGCTGAAGAATCCTCTGGATATATGCCCAGTAGTGGTATAACAGGGTCCTCAGGAAGTGACATGCCCAGTTTTCTGAGGAACCGCCAGACTGATTTCCAAAGTGGTTGCACCATCTTGCAATCCCACCAGCAGTGGAGGAGTGTTCCTCTTTCTCCACATCCTCGCCAACACCTGCTGTCTCCTGAGTGTTTGACCTTAACCATTCTGACTGGTGTGAGGTGAAATCTCAGGGTTGTTTTGATTTGCATTTCCCTAATGATTAATGATGTTGAACATTTCTTAAGGTGTTTCTCCGCTCTCCGAAGTTCTTCATGTGAAAATTCTTTGTTTAGCTCCGTACCCCACTTTTTAATGGGGTTATTTGGTTCTCTGGGTTCTACTTTCTTGAGTTCTTTGTATATATTAGATATTAGCCCTCTGTGGGATTTAGGGTTGGTGAAGATCCTTTCCCAGTCTGTTGGTTGACGTTTTGTCCTTTTGATGGTGTCCTTTGCCTTACAGAAACTTTGTAGTTTTATGAGGTCCCATTTGTCAATTCTTGATCTTAGAACATAAGCTATTGGTGTTCTATGTCCTTCAACGGAGGAATGGATAAAAAAAATGTGGTATATTTACACAATGGAGTACTATTCAGCCATTAGAAACAATGAATTCATGAAATTCTTAGACAAATGGATGGAGCTGGAGAACATCATACTAAGTGAGGTAACCCAGTCTCAAAAGATCAATCATGGTATGCACTCACTGATAAGTGGATATTAGCCTAGAAACTTTGAATATCCAGGACATAATCCACAAATTAAATGATGTCCAAAAAGAATGGAGGAGTGGCCCCTGGTTCTGGAAAGACTCAGTGCTAGAGTATAGGGGAATTCCAGAACAGGGAAGTGGGAAGGGGTGGATGGAAGAATAGGGGGACGGAAGAGGGCTTATGGGACTTGCAGGGAGTGGGGACCCAGAAAAGGGGAAATCATTTGCAATGTAAATATAAATAAATAAATAAATAAATAAATAAATAAATAAATAAAAAGAAAATTATATTATCTGTGACTTTCTTCCTTTCATCTTGGATATATTTTATTTATTTTTCTTGCCTAAGTGAATTGGCAAGTGCTTTCAGTAGAATATTGAGTAAAAGTGGTGAGAGAGGGAAGTCTTCCTGTAACTTTAATTTTTTTTCAAATTCTATTTTTAATGATGGTTCTTGAATGTTTTAACCTCCCTTGTAGCCTACCACCCACCAGAGATAGTTGAAAAGAAAGGATGAAGGGAAAGTGGACCTGATTAAAAGGTTCTTTGGAGCAACTCCCATCTGTGTTGTCTGGAAACCAGCAGTTCAGTTTACAGGTTACGAGGCAGCAGCAGCTCGATCCACTTACAAACACCTCATGGATACACCAGCAGTCCAGTTTGGTAGAGTTGGGTTGGCAACAGTGGTGGCATGACCTAGCAGAGACAGCCTTGGCTAGAGTCAGCAGGAGGGACCAGCAGGAACACCAGGAGAAGTTCTCACCTGTGCCTCTCTCAGGGAAAGCAAAGATCAGTTAAGACACTAAGATGCAAGACTCACAGCATTGCACAACAAAGCTCTACCAGAAAGCCCAGCTCAGCCTCCATGTGGAGTCCTAGTTATGCCCTCCAAACATCGCGTGTCCTCCATGTGTCTTGCCTCAGCATGTGCATCCAATCAGCCCGAGTCCAGGAAACTTCAACAAACTGCATCACCACCAAAAGTTTTTTTGGTGCTTTTCCCTCTATGATGTCCCAACAAATGCAGCTTGACTATGCAAGGCAGACCAGTACATGATTGTTGTTAGCAACGAATCCTTCATCATGTTTCATTTCATGTTGCTTGTTTCAGCAGAACATCCTCTTTCCTGTGTCTGCTTCAGCTAAATGTTCCTTCATGAGTCTGTCTTAGCCTTTCATCTGTGTCCAATTTAATGAAACATCCTTCATGTGTTTGGCCCAGGAAAACACCATCCAACTGATTTTCCAAAGAAACCTTAAGTTTCCACACAGATGGGAATTGTTCCAAAGAACCTTTCCTTTCCTGATCCTGGAGGAAAAGGTTTTGACTTTTCCACATTCAATGTCATGTTACCTGTGCTTTGTCACATATGACCTTTGATGCACTGGGGCGTATTCCTTCTATATCCAACCAAATTCAATGACCTTACTAGCTGCTGCTCTGCTCATATTTTCAATTTCTTCTTCATGATTCAGCTCTAGTGGGTGATATGTTTCTTGAAATCTACTTCAATTTTATGTTCTATAATGTGTTCATATTCTTCTTTATTTTTTCCATAAAACTCGGATGAAGGATTCTTTTCTAACAACACACATGTATTGGTCTGCCTTACAATTGCATAGCTGAGGTGCATTTGTCAGGACTCCATAGAAAGACACTAAAAAACTTCTTGTCCCTGGGAGCTCTGGGCGTACTGGGTGGCTCATATCATTGTTCCTATATATGGCGCTGCAAACCCCTTCAGCTCCTTAGGTCCTTTCTCTAGCTCCTCCATTGGGGACCCTGTGTTCAGTTCAATGGCTGACTGAGAGTGTTCCCCTATGTATTTGTCATGCACTAGCAGAGCCTCCCAGGTGATAGCTATATCAGGCTCCAGTCAGCAAGTACTTGTGGGCATCGATAATAGTGTCTGGGTTTTGTAACTGTATATGGGATTGATCGCTAGGTGGGGCAGTCTCTGGATGGTCTTTCCCTCAGTCTCTGCTCCATACTTTGTCTCTGTATCTCCTCTTGTGGGTATTTTGTTCCCCCTTCTAAGAAGGACCAGAGTATGCATGCTTTGTTCTTCCTTCTTCTTGAGCATCATTTAGAGCTCCCAGGGACAAAATCATCAACCAGATAGTACACATAGAGTTACTCATGGCTCCAGCTGCATAGGCAGCAGAGGATGGCCTTGTTGGATATCAAAGGGAGGAGAGGCCCTTCATCCTGGAAAGACTCGATGCAGCAGTGCAGGGGAGTAACAGGACAGGGAAGCCGGAGGGGGTTGATTAGGGAACAGGGGGAAGGGAGATGGCTTATGGCATTTCTGGGGGGAGTTGGGGAACCAGGAAATGAGAAATTTGAAATGCAAATAAAGAATATATCTACTAAAAAAGATGAAGAAAAAAGGCACAGAGTTTAAGCTTGTGGGGTCAATGTGTACAGCCTCTTTGCAGGTTACACAAAACTACAAGTTTGGCTTTCAGGAGGCTTGGCTTTCAGGAGGTTTTCTAAGAAAAAAAATAACTTCTTGTGGTGTGCTGCAGCTTTGGACTCTGGGTGATTGACAGAGTGATGTCAGCTGAGACAGGTGCATGAGCTGAGGCAAGTCCTGTGGAGGACGCGTGATGAGTGGAGGGCGTATAAAAAGAACTCCACAGGCAGTAAGAGGAGCTTGCTCTTGGCTTGCCTGTAGAGCTAGCTGTGCAAGGCTTGTTGGTCTTCCCCGATCTTCACTTTGCTGAGAGGCACAGCTGAGAGCTTCTGGCATTCTTTCTGGTTCCTCCTGCTGGATGAGGCCTGGTTGTCTCTGCTAAGTTGTGCCACCACGTCTGATTTGTGTTTGCAATCCTGACTCTACTGAACTGTATATCTGTGAAGTGTTTGCAAGTGGATCGAGCTGCCACTGCTGAACTGTGAACTGTGAACTGAACTGCTCATTTCCAGACAACACAGATCGGAGTTGTTCCAAAGAACCTTTCTAAACACATCCACTTCCTCTGTATCCTTTCTTTTCCATGCCCTCCTGTGAGCGGTGGGCTGCAAGGGAGGTTACAGCATATAAGAACCACCATTAAAAGTAGGATCTAAAAAAAAATTAAAGTTGCACTTGCATAAAGTATAAACACCCCATTTGAATGCTTATTTTGCACATCAATGGTCCTCTCCAGTGTGTTTGGCATTTAGCCATGCATCTTTTAATATGTCCTCTACCAGCGTGAAGCATGAAGCAGAGAGTGTGAGGGAACATCGGGGCAAGTTAATCATACCTAGGAGCAACAGTGGAAAAATAACCCTGATGGTGGCAGTCAGTCCCAGGAAGGAAAGTGTGTGGTGGTTTGAATGAAAATACCCTCCATAGGCCCTTAGGGAGTGGCTCTATGAGGAGGTGGGGCCTTGTTGGAGTAGGTGTGGCCTTGTTAGAGGAAGTCTCACGGGGGGGGGGGGGGTGACTTTGAGGTTTGCTTAGGGGTCTTCTGGAGCACAGAGCTATGTATTGAATGTGAAAATTAGTAAGGAGCATGTTTCACACTGTTCTGCATATTCTGTAGCATCTTGACCATGAAGCCCAGTAGCCAGTAGGACGCATCACTGATATTCCAGGCTGGAAACAATGGCTTCAAGTGGCCTGAGTGGCACATGGAGCTTTTTAGCTAGTTCATAATAATTTCTTGCAATCTACTTTGTTTTGTGGAAGCAATCAAAATGCTCCTTCCTTCATTTCTGATGTTTACTATTTGGGCTTTTCTCCCTTTTTTTCTTACATAGTCTGGAAGTTAATGAGATAAAAATCTAGTCCTTTAGGATTAGAAGTCTTTATTTTCCTGTCTTTGACCTTAAAGTTTAAAAAAATGCTTATTATCCTATGCGAATGGGGTGGGGCGATGGGTGTAAACATGCCGCAGTGCTCCTACAGAGACTGGAGAGAAACTTACAAGAGTCAGTTCTCTCCTCCCACGTGGTTCCCGGGGGTGCAAACTCAGATCCTCATGCTTTGTGGTGAGTGTATCAAGCTGCTGAGCCATCTCACTGCCATCATGAGCACACTGTAGCTGTCTTCAGACACCCCAGAAGAGGGCATCCTATCCCTTTACAGATGCTTGTGAGCCACCCTGTGGTTGCTGGGATCTGAACTCAGGACATCTGGAAGAGCAGTCATTGCTCTTAACCGCTGAGTCATCTCTCCAGCCCTATTTCTTTTAGACATACATTTTCATTTAAAAACCACAATTCATGTATAGCAATACAATGCATATGTTAAATAGCATTGTAACAGGATGATTTGATACAGTGTTTTTTCAGTCCATGTTCTATTGCTATGAAGATATAACATGACAATTCTGTTTTAAAAAGCATTTAATTGTGGCTTGCTTACTGGTTCAGAGGTTTAGTCCATGGTGAGGTTTCATCACTGTGAAAAGCATGGCAGCACACAGGGAAGACATGGTAGCTGAGAATTCTACATCCTCATCAGTAGGCTTCCTGAAAACACAGAGCCACTGCTGTTCTATAAGTTTCAGGAAGAGAGAGCTACTGGGCCTCGCTTGGGTTCTTGAACTCTCAAAGCCCACTCCAGGTAGCACATTTCTTCCAACATGGCCACACCTACTCCATCTAAGGCCACACCTCTTAATCCCTTCAAAAATGACATGCCCTGGTGACCAAGAATCAAATCTGTGAGTTTTGGGGGGCCATTCTCATTGAAACAAGTATTATACAGAAAAATGGAAAATTTTAAGGTTACAGAACCCTTTCCCCCAGAACGAACATAAAAAGAAAAATCACTTCTACAGGGTTTAGTGTGATGAGTCCTGTATAATTCCTATTGCAATAATGGTCAATGGGATTAAAAAGAAAGCCCAATTTTTCCAAGCACTGCCTCAAAGGAGTGATATGTGCTAGAATCGTTTGGAATGCAAAACTGGTTTTTGCTGCATCAAACATAGAAAGCTGAATTCACATGTACACCATGAAAAATAGGAATATGTTTTACATGGTTGCTGTGAAGTTAAAAACTCTTATAATACTTGCAAGGTATGCATGCTTGTAAATATTAGCAACTAAGTGACAAGTTCTATTATAGTTGCTATCATTATTATAATTATTTCCTGATAGTCTACCTGACCCCTCTCTAACCATTATCATGATTTGTAGGACAGTGTCCTTTGTAGTCTCAAATATTTAAACACTGTCCCCAGCTGGTACCCTAGGTCAGGGATGGTGTGGTACCTTTGGGAGTTGAAGGCTTGCTGGAGGAAGTATGCCATTGAGGGCGGGCTGTGAGTACTTATTGTCTTGCCATATTTTCAACTGATGCTCTGTCTTGTTGTGATGTCTCAGCTTTCTGCTCCTGCTTTCATACCTTCATGTCTACTAATTGCTGCTATGTCTCCCTGCTGTGATCTTTCTGAAGCCATAAAACTAAAATAAAATTGTTCTTCCTTAAATTGAATGGGACATGCCATTTATCACAGCAACAGAAAAGTAACAAATAGAACAACAGCTCAAAGCAAAAAAAAAAATTGGCTCATGCATGTCAATGTACATCTGTGTTATCTTTCTGTTGGTAGTGTTTTTTTTTTCTTGTTTGGTTTCAGTCTGTTTTTTGAGACAGGGTTTCTCTGTTGAGCCTTGGTTGTCGTGGAACTCACTCTGTAAACAAGGCTGGCCTTGAATATATTGAACTGAGTGCCTTTGCCTCCCGAGTGCTGGGGGATTAGAGGCATGCACCACCATGCCCCACAGTAGTGCAATTTTACATAGCATTCACCTGCTCAACTTCCTACAGTGGTTCCCAGTAGCTTATGACGGGGGTTGGTAATATTCTGTCAAAGTCCAGACAGTAAATATCCTTAGACTTAGTAGGCTCTATATTCCCTGTTGTAACTACTGAATCCTACCATCATATACGGATAGCATCTATGGGCAGTGTGTAATTAACTACACAGAAGAATGTTTCAACAAACTTTTTCTTAAAGTTCAGTGCATAACATGATCCACTGGATGGCCCCAAACTCATGCACATATGGGCAGCACTAATGAGATTCAGGGTAAAAAAGAAAGATATGACACTAGGAGGGAGACTTGTGGTGGGAGTGGGGGTGGGGATTGGTCCAGGAGCAATTGGAGGGGGATGTAAGGTGACTATGATTAAAACACATTGTACACATATGTGAAATTTTCTAAGAATAACTAACAAAATTCCTAGCCTTTTACAATTATTATTTTATTAAGGGCATGTTGGATATCATCTGTAGACTCCTGGTCTACAGATTTCAGTCTTGTATTCAGGACCCTATTGCCTGCAGCCTTGCTCCATAGTGTTCCTAATATGAATTCCATGCTCCAGTCAAACCAGAACGTGTTCTTTTCTCTTTGTTTACACCAATTCCCCCATTTTCCCCCTTACAAACTCTAGCTGCTAAAATCCTATCTCCTGTGGCAGGCTTGGTGGTGCATGACTTGAGTCTCATCACTAGGGAGGCAGAGGCAGGTGGAGTTCAAGGTCAGCCTAGTCTACATGGCAAGTTCTAAGATAGCAAAGATTACAAAATGAGACCTTGTTTCAAAAAAATATTCTTCTATTTCACTGTCTTGAGTATAGAATTTTTTGAGCAAATAACAGATGACTCTGGCTATAGTATAGATTATAGGGGTTCATCACTATGGAACTGGAGCCACATTTTATAAATTGTTACTTTCTCATATGTTCCATGAATGTTTTATATATATATATGTATATGTATATATATGTATACATATATATATATATAATTTGCAAAACAATTCTTAAGTTCTCAATTGCCTACAGTTCTGAGACCTGTGATGGAATCTTATACCATCTTGTGTTGTCCTGATGAGACATGAATCATTTCTTTGTCAAGTGTGTTCAGGCTGCACATTCTAACGTCTGATTACTCATTTACTAGCAGTCTTGGTTATCAGCTTGACTGGTACATAGTGTGCCATGGTTACTGTTCAAGGAACCTGTGTTCTAGTTAATAATGTTCTCAAAGTACAAAGAACAATGGGCATGCCAGCTTTATCACAGTAACTTGATATCACTGGAATATTTGATTCCTAGTCATGGATAATATCTTCCTGTGCTAATTTGTTAATTAAAATCTGATATGGGTATGTATGTATAGGAAAATACTATATATAGGTTTCAGAATTTTATATATATATATCGTGGGAAGATGGCTTGGGATTTAACTCCCATGTAACAGTGGGATCTAATGCTTCTAAGTTCTTTTCTTGGCAGACACCTATCCAGGTTACATTTCTTGGCTTACCTGGCAAGCTTATGGCAAAATATGGCCACATTCCTGAGTTGCAGGCAATGTAATTTGGATAGAAATGCTATGTCCTGCTTTCCATTTGATCCTATCAGTTAGATGTAGACGATTCTTAAGCCCTAAAGTAGAGCATAGCCAAAGAATGGAGC
Source organism: Apodemus sylvaticus (assembly GCF_947179515.1). Lineage (NCBI taxonomy): Eukaryota > Metazoa > Chordata > Mammalia > Rodentia > Muridae > Apodemus > Apodemus sylvaticus. Next base: position 103,789,257 of record NC_067495.1, on the reverse strand, counting down.
CAAGTAACTGTGAAGCAGTCTTCCAGCTCATTCCCTTTGATTGAGGAAATTGACAGTCTTATATATTTAAGTCCCTGAGGTGTGAGAGTTGGTTTATTACTTATGCAAACTAACATACTTTCTAGTCAATGAAACAATTTGGAAGAAGATGGGTCAACTTCTAGCAGGAAAAGTGAACAATTGAGTCTCAGAAAATAAAAAAACCGCACCACCTACAAGGCTCTACGTGTACTACTTTTTCAGGGTACCACTGTACATTATTTAGCTCAAGTTTCAAACTGCCAAGACAGCCCACTTCATTTACTTAGGATGTTATACACCCACTATAGTAGAAAGAAGACAAATCATGAAGTCTGGAAGTCTCTAAATGTGCTACAAGATGAGAGGAGGACAGAGTTTCAAAAGCAACAGTATGCAAATAATCATAGGAGGTAGAGGGAAGGAGGGATCTGGAAGGAAGAGAAGAGGAGGAGGGGAAGTGGGAGGTAGGTGTGGGAGGAGATGGGGGGAGAAGTAGAGAGTCAGGAAATTGAACGGAGGTGTGTAGCAGCAGGGGATGGGGAACTGGGGGTAGCTACTAGAAAGTCCCAGATGCCAGGAAAGCAAGAGGATCCCAGGACCAAACAGGGATGAGATTAGCTGAAATGCCCAACAAAGGGGAGAGAGAACCTGTAGAGACCATATCCAGAAGTTAGGCAAGGCCCCTGGTTGAGGGATGATGGGGCCACCCACCCATCTCAAGAATATTAACCCAGATTGCTCCTATCTAAAGGAAATGCAGAGACAAAGTGTGCAGCAGAGACTGAAGGAAAGGCCATCCAGAGATGGCCCCACCTGGGGATCCATCCCATACACAGTCACCAAACCCAGACACTATTGTGGATGCCAAGAAGTGCTTGCTGACAGGAGCCTGATATAGCTTCCCCCTGGGAGGTACTGCCAGTGCATGACTAATAGATAGGGGGGGTGCTCACAGCCAACCATTTAACTGAGCACGGGGTCCCCAATGGAGGATTTAGAGAAAGAACCCAAGGAGCTGAAGGGGTTTGCAACCCCATAGAAGGAACAACAATATGACTCAACCAGTACCCTCAGAGTTCCTAGAGACTAAACCACCAACCAGAGAGTGCACATGGAGGGATCCATGGCTCCAGCTGCGTACGTAGCAGAGGATGGTCTTATGTGGTATCAATGGGAGGAGAGGCCCTTGGTCCTGAGAAGGCTCCATGCCTCAGTGTAGAGGAATGCTAGGGCAGTGAGGTTGGAGTGGGTGGGCAGGTGGGGGAGCACCCTCATAGAAGCAGGGGGAGGGGGAGAGGGTAGGGAGTTTGTGTGAGGGGAAACCTGGAAGGGGGATAACGTTTGAAATGTAAATAAATAAAATAACCAATAAATGTTTTTAAAAGAGACAATATATCCTTGGTAAATATGGGCTTTATGTTTGGCGAATCATAATTCTATTACGTTTATAACTTCATCTACTGTGTTTATAAGCTTTGGATGTTCATTTGACTTTTTATCTTACATTATGGTTTTCTGGTGAAATCCACAGTTTCATCTTTTATCTTCTTAAATATTTATAGTCCTTGCTATTTAGCTGCAATAACTGGGTCATCCTGAGTCTTTCTATATTTTCTGTAAGTTTTCTTCTTGGTGTTATTTTTTTTTTATATATCCGTTATTGTTATTTTTTTTACTGACTGTGCATTTGTGTTTGAAAAAGAGCACAGCCTCTTGATGACCTTATATACTTCCAAAGATGAGCCAGTTTTCTGCCAAGAGGCAGAAATAAAAATTACTTGAACCAATGCAGCCATTGGGCTAAGACTGGAGGCTAGATCCCAATATTTGCCAGGCTCTATTTTAAGTCTAGCCCAGCACATTCCTAAGATCAAGGGGGTACACAACACGGGGTACAGGGAGATTCCCAGAGTCAGTGTTCTTCAAGAAGTTCCTCGTTAGTTTTATGACTCATTTGCAAAAGCCAGAGTCTTTATGAAAGTCACTTTCTTCATATGTAGTCTTTTGTCCTTTGCAACATGAGCAGAAAGTTACCTGTTGCTGATGGTAGTGCTTAGTGGCAGCTTTCATGTTACCTCCTCCTCAGAGTCAAGACTGCTTGAACCTTAGCAGGGCTTGGCCCGTCTCCAACTCCATTTTTTTCCCCTCTGGAGTTTGGGAACATTACTAGAACTATGCTGGCTTTCCACCTTTTTTTCCTGTGTCTAGGTCACAGCCTGACATTTACCCAAAGGCAAAACCCCAACATGCTTTGCTCAATGAGCCCCCCTTCCCCTTCTTTCTGGACATTGACTTCTTGGCCCCATGCTTCTTATGTCTTGAAAGGGGAATCTGGGCAGGCAGGATGGTATTTCTTCTGATTGTTCTAGTTGTTCTCAGCAACAGTATTTAGTCAGCTGTAAGCAGAAGATCCTTGTTTGGTTCAGTGTTTCTGAGAAGTTGCTTTCATGTTTATCTCATTTATGTAGCCCATAATAAGAAGAACCATATATGAGATCCATTATTTAGAAATGAGGTCAGGAGGCTGTGTTCGATAACCTTTATGTATACGGAACCTCGATTGCTTTCGATAGTCAGTAAGGTGGATAATGAACACCACAGGGGGAAAAACACGTGTTTATGTGTGTGCATGCACATGCAGATATGTGCACATGTATGTATGTGTGTGTGCATGCATGCGTACATGTCCCCCCCCACACACACAAATATACATTCCTTTCTTGCTTTCCAGGCCACTTTAACCTGACCAATTTTATATAAATACATTTAGTTGCTGGCATCTGATATATATGAAAAATCCTAGCCAAATATAACATTCATGGAAAGGGAGCAGAATGAATTTGTTTTTATTATCTGATTGTAAGACATTTATAGTATGACACACTACACAATTCTTTTTTTCTTCACTTTAATTCCTTAACATTACATTTTTATATACTTATCTTGTGTACATCCATGAATTTCTCTGTCTCTGTCTCTGTCTCTGTCTCTGTCTCTCTCTCTCTCTCTCTCTCTCTCTCTCTCTGTGTGTGTGTGTGTGTGTGTGTGTGTGCCTTTAACCTTGTGAGTCACTGTTATGATTATAAAAAGAGAAAGCGGCATAAGAATATGTTCTATGGTGCTGTGGGGGAAGGGGATGTCTCAGTGGGCCCATGCCGAGGCATCCCTTCCCCCTGAGGGACCAGACACATGACAGTATAGCATAGAATAGAGTTTATTTAGGGCGTGAGGAGGGGAGTTTAGGGGGTAGTAGAGGCAGAGAAAGGCAGAGAGAAGGAGAGAGTAGAGAAGTAGAGGCAGGCCATGGCCATGTGGAGAGAGGGGGGAGAGGAAGGGGGAGAGAAAGAGCCCAAGAGGGCAAGAGAGAAGAGAGTAAGCGGATGAGAGAGAGAGAGAGAGAGAGAGAGAGAGAGAGAGAGAGAGAGAGAGACAGACAGAGACAGAGAGACAGAGAGAGAGAGGGGAGGGCAAGCATCCCCTTTTATAGTGGGCCAGGCCTACCTGGCTTTTTCCAAGTAACTGTGGGGAGGAGTTTAGATAGAATATTAACATTATCCCATTTTGGTTTAATTAAAAAAGAAAAAAATTAGAAAGAGGAGATGGCGAAGCAGGAATATGGTTGTCAGGATCTCTAGCTGCTTCATGCTGACATTGGGGGCGATGTGTCTCTGGGGAATCTAGAGGGATGTGTATGGGGGATATTTGGCCCAATCTTAGGAGAGTTGGCTGCTTCCTTGCTGTCCAGGGTCTGTGGAGCCATCTAAGATTAGGTCAGAAGAACTGGTCCAGTGGATGCTGTCTGTGTTTGGGAGGAGATTGGAGCATCTGAAGGTTGCTGTCCTGCATCTCTGGAACTATCCTGGGTGTAGCGAGGGCCTGGACTTGACAAGATATATTATTATAGGTAGGGAATAAGATTAAGTACGTTTGGGAAAAAGGAAAATTTTTTACTTAAGATGAACATTTGAAACCCAGAGGAATCCCACCCTGTGGATGTAGGTTGGGCAGATGTACTTATCTGGATGGAGCCTATTTGGTCCATGAGAGGTAGAGCTAAGTAGGTTTCCTGTAGCTAACAAGTTTATAAAAGAGATAACATGAGTTAACCACATGAACAGTCTTTAAGTTGAGCCTTTTGTGGAGCAGAAGGAACAAGATTAAGAAGCTGAATTGTATTAGAGTTAGGCAAATTTATAGGAACTCAGATAATGTTAGGACACTGGCATAGCAAGAAGAGGAAAAAATGAAGCATTTAATTCATGGGAATAGAGTTTAGGTAAGGAGATAACTGTCTAGCTGTCAATGTAGTCAGAAGTCTGAGGAATAAACAATAATTTAGCAGTTATATTATTTAAAAAAATGACAGATTCTGGTAGCCAACAGTTGTCTGTGGTCTCTACAGTCTCCACAGCAACTTGGGCAGAGTCAGTCTGGCTTTCAAGTGCAGAGGACGCAGGAGTTTTTCTCTGTGGCATGGATAAGCATGACGTGAGAAATGGCTTGCCATGGTTTACTTAAATCATTTGACTCAAAGGTATCTGATTTTGTCCACTGAGTTTTTCAATGACTATTATATCACACACAATCTAGGCAGCATCCTGTAGCAGTGTCCACATCTTCTGAGACCTTATGGGAGAAACTGTGAGAGGCTTTTGGGAATTCTGTCTGTCCTAAATTTAATAATTAACAAACTTCTGGCAAGATTGAGCATGATATAGATTGGTTATGACTCAATAGAATTTAATAGTAATCAAGACAGGATAGGAATGAGAATCGTAAGTAACTTTGACAGGTTGTGTAGGTAGAGAAAAGTATATTTTGTATTAGTAAAGAAGTATTTGGCTAGGACCAGAATAAGAGACCTGGCGGCAGTGGCATAAAATCATGGTGACATAAAATGAGTTTGTCCAGGCAGATTTAGGCCTGTGACACAAACTGAGTATGCAAGCAATGAGAACAGGCCAGAGGTGTGGGAGCACAGATAGGTAAACGAGTCGTTTATCATTTATCAGTCTGCTGCTAGTATGTCTGAAGATCCCTTAAAATACATGGTCGAAGACAATTTAGCGCCCATTGGGTGGTATTGTAGTTACTGTACAATCCATATAGTCATCCCAGGGGACTTCCCAGCAACACGGGTACAGCCAAGATGGAAATTTTAGTCATCACAAGAAATTTCCAGGGTCTGTGGTGGTGACGTTTCCCTGGAAACATGAGAACTAAATTCAGCCTGGTCCAGGAATTTTTGGAGGCCACAAGAGCCAAAGGGATTTATGAAGTGCTTTTGGGAAGGAAGGACACCCAAGGGCCTTTGTCCTACCTCATAGGTCAGCCAGGGGGCCAGTCATAAGGATGGGGCATTGAAAAGCAACACCTTAGTCCCCTGAAAAAAGCTGGCTAGTCCTTATCTGGGAAATTAGGGTCCTTCTGCTGACTGGAGAAACTCCTTACCAATCCATATGTTGGTGCGTGTTTGTGAGGTTCCGCAGTCTGGCAGCAGAAAATGTGAGACTGAGTGGTTGGTTTGGGCCCATCTGACTGTGTAACCCACATGGCAGAGGCTGGGGGCTGGGTGGCAGTCACTCCTTGGGGAGGTCTCTTGCGTATGTGTGGGAGTGGGCAGGCTGGTCCCTGGTTAGGCTGCCAGTCTACTAGCCTGAAGTGCGGGGGTGGGGGGTGAGGGGGTCTGTGGGGGAGAATAAGGTCCCAAAGTAGCATGTTTCGTATCCTAGCAATGCCCTTGTGTCCAGAGGGCACCACCCCAGAGGGCTGAGGGAACCAAGCACAAGCTGCCAGATCGGAGAGCAAGGAGCGGAGAGGACTGTCCCTGGTATGGGAGAGCCAGATCACCTTTTTAGACACCTGAACCAGCAGGCCACAAATGAGAGTGGGAAGGAGTCTATGCGACAACAGACTGACCCAAGGGCGAAACACGAGGGGGTATCCAGGTATGGCGTGGTATTTTCAGTTGCCAGAAAGTGGAGAGGGAAATCTCAGACGGTCAGAGCAAAACAGGGGTAGCTCTGAGCTCAAGAAATACCTAGGATCATGCGGATGGTCACTTTAACCTGTGGGGCATGGGGGCCTTACCAGATCTGGGCTAGCGAGTGTGGATCTCTTGTGGTAGCTGAGGTTGGATGTAAGCCTGCAGAGTTTCTGGATCCATGTCACGGAACCAATGTTGTGGTCATAAAAAAAAAAAGAAAGCTGTAAAAGATATGTCCTATGTGCATGTGGGGGAAGGGGGTACACCAGCGGGCCCATGCCGAGGCATCCCTTCCCCCTGAGGGACCAGACACACAATGGTATAATATAGAATAGAGTTTATTCAGGGCATGGGAAGGGGAGTCAAGGAAAAGAGACAGAGAAAGACATTGATGTAGTAATTTCACTTTCAAGAATTTATCCTAAAGTAATCATCCTACCATATTGTAAATATGGTTATATTTAAAGATTGCACATTGCAGCATCTTTGTTTTCAACTCAGTTTATTGTCTGTACTTTCTATAGAAGTGAGATATATATATATGTATATATATATATATATATATACACACAAACACATATATAATAGAAACATGTCCATGCATTATTCAGTTTCCTGTTTCTTATTAATTATATCTGTTATTAAGCAAATACAAGGAACAAGAAGCATAACTCAGTGGGGCTTCTTACACAGCATGCTCAAGGTCCTGGGTCCAATATTAAGCCCCAAAAGAACAAGCAAACAAACAAACAAAAATCTCATGTACTCATCCTTTTAACTCCCTTTTTCTTTAAAAAGTAAAAGGGCATATAATATTATGCATTGAGAATTTTATCTACAAATTTATTTATTTATTTATTTATTTATTTATTTATTTATTTTGTTACCATCTTCAGGAATAGAGACATACATATTCACGGTAGAGCACTTGGCTAGTATTTGAGGGGCCCTTGGATGACTCCAGAACCTAGGGGTGGGGCAGGAACTCCTTCCTTACACTCCCAGGTCCATTCATGACCACCTTCCACATAAAGTAAGAATAATTAGGAATGTTTTGAAAGTTGAAGTGTGCTAGTGTTGTTCCAAAATAAACAAAAAATAAAAGGTTTAACTGTCACATTTTAAGTACTTTCCTAACCAAAGTAGAAGCAATCATAGCTGCAAATAGCACTCAACTTTCATTATATATTGCTTTCACTGTTAAAGTGCACTTACTACCTCACTGCCAGCCTTTCACAGAGATCACTATTTTATAATGGGGAAAAGCATAGGGAACATCCTCGTCAATTGCTTGTTAAGGACAGGAATTAGCTCCAACTTTTACCATAGGTCTTCAATAACTAAAGGCCAGGGTATTGGTGAGGAAGCTGGAATACATGATAGAGCGTCTCCAGTAAGCTTCAGTATTTGCATATTTACACTTTGCTGATTAAGTTTCCCTTTTCCCCACCTTTTTTTTTTTTTTATTGTTTTCTTGCTTAAGCAGAGGACTTTTGTATATTTAACTTTTAGGCCACCAAAACATGTTGACTTAGGAACTGCAAAAGTAGCCTTGAATTTGTGGTCCAACATGACAGTGTCAATAAAAGATTTGTAGAACTGCTAACCAATGAACTTCCTGCAATGTGGGACTGATCTGTTTCCTAATACAGTAGCCATTCCTTCATATGACTCTTGCCCAAGAAAAAATAGATTTCTTGGAGAAATCTAATTTGAAAACTTACTTCAATTAATTTAAATTTAGTAGCCACATGTAAGTAGTGGTTACTATAGTAACATGATTCAAGGATTTTCAGACAAGCTCCTATGGTATTGGTGATAATAAATACACAATTATAAGCAACGCAGTAAGCTCTATAATATCCTCATTGGAATTTCCCCAAAAGCAAGACCATCATTCCTGTCCAATTTCTAAAAAAAATAAATTTTTTTCCTAACCTGTTAGATAAAGTAATAGTTAAATGGAGCAGAAGAACCTATGACATGTTTCCTGGCTTTGTTTGTAGTCCACAGACTAAACAAATTTGGACACCCCAAAGATACCCATCACCCAACCAGACTCACCACAGATTTTCATGCAGCGCTTCCTGTAGATGCCCTTTTTCCTCTTTACTACTACTATCCATCACTGAAAGCAGCAGAGTGTAAAAACTCTCAAAGGCCTCTGGGTCATAACAAAGCAGCAATGAGGTCGTGACCTCTAGTCCTCCTCACACTAGCTACTTATCTGCCTAGGCAACTTAGACTTCTGACAGCACTCAAGTGAATGGAAGACCAAAGAAAGGAACCCACTCAGTGGCGGAGAAACATCTTGGCAAACACAATGGAAAATGTTTACTTCTCTAAGAGAAAATTATGCTTCAGAATAGTAAACATAATCTATTCTTTTCATTTAAAAGAATGGTAGAAGCCACTCTCATAGCCCCATGGTCATGTGTTCTTCCCTCTGCCTTGAGCTACAGACTCCACGGAGGTCTGCCACCTAAGCCCCCGAACAGTTCACCTTGAAACTCTGTGTTGTCAAGGCCCCCGATGGCCTCCACCGCATCCTCTGCCCGCTCCATGTGTACAAAGGCATAATCTTTCATGATGTCACATTCGATGACTGGGCCGTACTCCTCCTAAAACTTGGCCCGAAGCTCTTGGTTGGTACATGCAACTTGGTTGAAGCTTTGCTCTTATTCTTGCTGGCTTCCACATTGATGTTCACTCCGTGCAGCTTGTAGTGGTGCAGGTTGCATATGGCGTCCTCAGCGGCCATCTTGTCCTCTATGTGCACAAAGCCATAGTTCTTAATGATGTCACATTCCAGCACCTTCCTGTACTGCTTGAAGAGTGAGCGGATCTCCTGCTCTGTGGCCTCCTGGGGCAGATTTCCGATGAAGAGCTTCACCATCCTGACAAGACGAGCCTCAGTGAGACTGACCTCATTTTAGAATGGACACAATTGAATATTCTGCAGCCATAATAACAATTTGAAGCTTGACTAAAGTTCTTGGAGGTAGTGGCTCAACACATCTAGATAATTCTGAAATCTAAGTCAATAATTGATAAGTAAATGTCAAAACATATAATACATTGATTTTATGAATGCTTATAGCTTAAATTCAGAAAAAAAAATCCAGTAGTTTGTCCAAGTTTCTGCTTGGATGTTAAGTTTATAAGAACTCCTGTGTATATATAAATCTCTACTAAGAAGTATAAATTTATTAACAATACTTGGTAAGGTAGAGTATCCCCAATACTTGAGAGGTGGTGGCAGAAAGATCACAAGTTCAGTGTCGGGGCCAATGAGATGATGCCTGTTTCCTGGGGTGTCCAGAAGAAGACACTGATCTCCTGGAATTGGAGGTACAGGTGGTTGTAAGCTGCCACAAGGATGTTGGGAACGGAAACCCAGCCCTCTGCAAGAGCAGTCAGTGCTCTTTAATGGCTGAACTCTCTCCTCCAAGCCTCTAAATTATTTTTCAAAAGTACATTTACCTTTACATGACAATGTATATGGGAGAAGACATGGGGCAGAGCCTCCAAATGTGTAAGTACAGAGGGCCTGCCATGGACTTAAAAGGCCTTGGTTGGTAGGAAACAGTATTATTGGAGCTCTTGCTGCATACTAGAGTCATCATCTTTAATCCTCACGAGCAAACTCAGGATTTAAGGAATTTACATATCTAATTCCAGAAACTTTCTAATTTCAGAAAGTTAAGAAATGTGAAGCTGGTATTTGAAGAGCAGTCCAGTTTGACTCCATAGCCTGTGGTGGTAATGAGAACATATATGTTATAACATCACGTTTTGAAGATGAACTTCACTGGGCATAATGTTGCCTGCTTTTAATCCTAGCAATTAGGGAGCAGAATTAGGTGGGTCTGTGAGCTCCAAACCATCCTGGTATAAAATATAAACTCATGGTAGTGCCTCTAATCACAGATCTTGGGAGGCAGAGGTACAAGGATTGCCACAAGTTTGGGCCAGTCTGATGTGTAGAGTGAGACATTTTCTCAAAAACTAAATGCACATACAAATAGGGTATTTAATATAAACACAATATTTTAATGATTTTTGTACTGTTCTCCATCACAAAATGTTTTCAGCATCAAGTTAGAGAGATTTTGTAGTCATAATGATGTAATAGTGACATCGTGTGGTTATGTGCTGTCATTGCAGTGTTGGTTTTAATGTCAGTTGCGAAGCTGACCACTAGAGGTCAGCACTGAGGCCTATTCTGGTCATGTATTCAGGACTAAATGATAGCAGGAGCAATATTTCAACTGTCCGGTTAAAACTGCAGAAAAACAAACCCACTACTGATGTCAAAGATAAATACATGTGTGCACAAAATAATAAATGCATGAAAGTTACTTTCCATTTTTCCCCGTGCAGCCTGAAGAAATATAGCAAATGTATTAGGTTATAGGTTCTCAAACCACACTCTGTGTGTTCCACTTATGATCCCATCATTTACTAACCATGTAATATTATTCAAGAATTAATATTGGATTGATTAGGATTTGTAGGATTACTCATTTCTACACATGTCTAGTGAGGTTAGGAATTGTCCCTGTGTCTTAAGAGTTGCTCTGAAAAATAAATGAAATAGTACATTTGCTGTGCCACTTGTGAGGATGTACAAAATTACAGGTAATTATATTGTTCCTGATCCCATACTATTCTCCCTCTTCCTCTTCCTCTCCCCTCTTTTTCTTTCTCTCTCATTTTTTTTTTTTAAGTTTCTCTATGCAGCACTGGCTGTCCTGGAACTCACTTTGTAGACCAGGCTGGCCTCAAACTCAGATCCACTTGCTTCTACCTTCCAAGTGCCACAACACTTGGCTGAGACTATCTTTTTTTTTTTTTTTTAAACATATATAGAGTCACCAAAAAGAAGACACTAGTGTGGATTCCAGGAAGTGCATGCTGACAGGAGCCTGGTATAGATTTTCCCCTGAGAGGCTCTGTCAGAGCCTCACATATACAGATATGAATTCTCACAGCCAAACATCAGACCGAGCTCGGGATCCCTAATGGAGGAGTTAGCAGAAGGACTGAAGAAGCTGAAGGGGTTTACAACCCCATAGGAAGAACAACAATATAAACAAATCAGACCCCCCCAGAGCTCCCAGGCACTGAACCACCAACCAAAGAGTACACATGGAGGGACCCATGGCTCCAGCTGCATATGTAGTAGAGGATGGCCTTGTTAGACATCAATGAGAGGAGAGGCCCTTGGTCCTGTGAAGGCTTGATGCCGTAGTGTAGGGGAATGCCAGGACAGGGAGGAGGAAGTGGGTGGGTGGGTTGGGGAAGGACCCTCATAGAAGCAGGGGGAGGGGGAATGGGATAGGGGGGTTGTGGAGAAGAAATGGGGAAAGGGGATAACATTTCAAATGTAAATCAATAAAATACCCAATGTTTTAAAAAACCATAATATTCTGGATTTACTAGCTAAAATAACACATGAAAATCAGTCTTAACAAAAAAAGAGCTAATGTGTCTCCTGTTGAGCACAGTAAGCATGATAAATGTGATAAATGCAAAAGCACCTTTTCTATTATTACTGAATGCACTAAAGAAATTACAGTAATGGGACTCAGCAGTTAAGAGTACTGGCTGCTCTTCTAGTGGACCTAGGTTCAATTCCTAGCACCCCCATGGCAGCTCATGACCATTTGTAACTTCAGCCTCAGGGAATCTGATGCCCTCTTCTGGCCTCCATGGGTATTGCATGAGTGTTGTGCACAGATACACATGTAGACAAAATATGCATACACAGAAAAATATCAAATGATTGTTCAAAAATATTTTCAGAAAGAAATTTCAGTGGTATGAGTCACATGAAAGAATTTTGTAAAGGTTGAAAGTTGCCAATAAGTGCCCTCATTGGAAATAGGGGCGCAGTGGAAATGTGTGGTGTCTAACATCTTGCCTAGTAGCTTTCTTCTTCATTCATACTTATTTTTCCCCAACATGGTCCTCATGTTCACACACCATTTCCTGACTTGATGGAAGAACTTATCCAAGGCTTCTTTCTGAATGATTAACCAGGGGCTTGCCATTGTGGATCTATATTTATAGCCCAAGTCCCAACTTTCATCCTAGTCATGAAAGGAATATGAGGGTTGTGGGCTAATACCATGTAAAGCCTTTGCCACTTTCCCATAATATGTGTTTTTGAAGTCCTCTGTAGTGTTTAGTAGGAAAAACGTCATTAAATGGAAGGAGACTGTATTTCCTTTTGCTTGCCGTCATCATTACAAAGGAACATGGGGGTCACCTAGATGGCTCAGTAGATAAAGGAACTTACCAAGCAAGCCAGGAAGCCTAGAGTTCAATCACCTGAATTTATCTAAGGGTGAAGGAAAGAATGCCCTCCCTCTGCAGGCACTCAAGGGGAATACATGTGCCCAGGACTTCTCTTGGTACATATCCAAGAAAAAATACAAAAACAAACAAACAACCCCCCCCCTACTTCCACTTAGTCTTTTGTTTTGTTTCAGAAACAGGGTTTCTCTGTGTGGCCTTAGCTGTCTTGCAACTTGCTCTGTAGACCAGACTGGACTCAAACTCAGATATCCACCTGCCTCTGCCTCCTGAGCACTGAGGTGAAAGGTGTGCACCACTAATGCCCTCTCTGCCCACCTGAAATTTTATAAGAAATTGTATTTTCACAGGTGGCTTGGTTTATAAAATGTTTGCTGTGCAAGCAATGACACCTGAGTTTATTTTCTAGAACACTCGCAAAGCAACAGAGCACAGTGGCATGCTCCTCAAGTCCCAGAAACAGTGAGATGGGACAAGAGGGTCCTCAAGGCCTGCTGGCTACACCCTAGCCAAAGTCTGCTCCAGTGAGAATCCCTCTATCAAAAAATAAAGTGGATAGCGATTGGAGAAGGCACTGATCTTTTTTATGCACACACACATCCCAACATATGCACACAAAGCACACAAATCCCCAGAAAACCCTTTCACACAAAATAGAACATTTCATAATGGCTGAAAAGTGGGAACAGCCAAAATGCCAATCAGCTGCTGGTAAATGTGGTGTGGCCAAGGTAAATAAAAGGTGGTATATCCAAGAGGGTATAAAAAATGGAATTATGTCCCAGAGGGTATAAACTAAATATGGTATGTCTAAATGGGTATGAAAAGTGTGGGATGTCTGAGAGGGTATAAATAAACAAAATGTGGTGCATCCAAGAAGGTGTGGTGGAACAAAATAAGATATGTCCAAGAGAGTGAAATACTACTATTTGATCATAAAAAGGAATGGAGCACTCATGATAGAACAATCAGGAATCTTGGAAATATAGTGCTAAGTGAAACAAGGCTCCTATTGCTATGCAATCCATAGAGAGTGAAAGCAGATCAGCAGTTACCTAGGCGTGGGAAGAAAGGGGAATTCAGAGTGATTTTTTACTCAAGCATAGAATTGCCTTGTGGGGAAAGTGAAAATTGTCCTGGGATGAAAGAATGGTAATAATTGTACAAACATGTGGATATATTAAAAACCTCTAAATCATATGTGTCAGGGAAGTAAATATGATAGGTACATTATAACAAAATTAAGCTATTGTAAAATGGTTGTCGTGTAGTAACCTTTGCTTAATACAAGTCATTTTTATTCATTGATTTCTCAACTCTTAAACTCTGGATTCCAGAATAGAGCCCTGAATGAATGGTGAGCAGGCATCTAGGGAGAGAGGGATGATGGGAAAAGCACAGATCTGAAGTCTAAGTGGGAGGATGAGAAGACTGGAGTGCAGCGAACTTAGAAACCCTGATTTGCAAGGAAAAGAAGTACAGGTCCTTGGGGTGGGGCTGGGGGTGGGGCTAGTAGAGGGAGAGGAATTTCATCTCCTTTGAAATTTCCAGGTCTCAGCCCGGATCATCACTCATATCTCAGAACAGAATCACAGCTGATGAATGTTCTGGCATTTAGAGCACTCCTGGAGAAAGGGAGCTTTGTAGCTATTAGGCACACGGGGGGAAAAGGAGGAACACACAGGCAAAAATCCAAGGCTATGTGAGCCTCGCTGGCAAGGTAGAAGGCAGTAGTCTGTGGAGGATGTGTATGTCTAGAGGATTCAAATTGTTAATCTCTGGGTCAATGCATTTAGGTCAGCTCTAACTCGGCTACAGGTGGGATCAATTTAAAGGATTACAAGTGTCACTCTAAATCCTAATCCAGGTCTTGGTGTGGGGATACTGCAGTGATTTTCTAAAGGTTTACAATGCCTCACAATTATTTACTCTTTCAGCGCAATTTGTCAACAGACTGGAGTCCTTGGCAGGATTATGACAGTTCAGAAGATGTGCAGAAATGGGTGCATTGGAGTAGCTGTGCCTGAGATCTGTGTGTGCAGGCTGTCCGCTGGAGATGTTTGAATGGTGATTTACATGGTAAGTACCTGATGACTCTTGTTTATGGGAAAGCTTGTGATGGGGAGGGGGGAAGAAAAACAGCCCACTTGTGAGCTCAGACACTACCTGGGGTGTGTTACATTTACTGAAATATGTGGTGAAAAGAAGAAACGAAAGGAAACAAGCGGAGGGGAGGAAGAGAGGAGAGAGGGAGAGAGGGAGCGTGATAGAGGGAGGGAGGGAGAGAGGGGTGGCTAGTTCAAGACACATTTAAATCAAGATTCGAATTTAAAAAAAATCTCCGCCAAGCTTTAATTTACTTTCTCCCATGGCTCTTTTATTTCTTCCTGACCGCTGTCTCAGCCAAGCTGTTAACTTGATTCAGGCTGTAACTGCGAAGATCAATCTTTCTGCGAAGTCCCCAGCTTGACAAGCTCAGATAAGGAGCCATTTCCCTCCGTTCTATCGGTCCTAGCTTTTCTTTGTGTATATTTAGAAAACAGTGTCTGCCCGTGAAGCCGGGCCACCCTGAAGATTGGGAAAGCTACCTGAGAGGGAATGGTGTGTCCGAGCAAGCAGGACCCTGCTGCAGGTCTTCATTCATACCTGAGTTACTTAAACAATATCTACAGAACTTTGGGTCAGTAGTGTTCTAGTTCCAAAATTTTGTAACTTCAGATTTGAGTTTGGTTGTGTCTAGGCTTCCCATTAACCCCAGGGAACCCTACAGCAGGCTTGTGCAGGCAACAGACAAAAAAGCCTTTTATACCGGTGTGTTAGACTTTGTCTTTACATCAAAACCAGCAAGTGACAGCATTCTTTCTTCCTCCTTATCTCCACTTCCCCATCCCCATCCGTTCTTTCGCTCCTCCATTCATTCCTTCTTTAAAGAGTAAGTTTTCCTTCCATAAAGTCTTGATTTGGGAAAACAAGGCACAATACTCTAACAACATAGCAGCATTAGAAGTAGTGCTTAATGCCTGGCATACATGTCAGAAAGAGTGTGAGGGCAGATCTTCAGCTTGGTGGAGCATTAACTTTGCAGTTAATGAAAAAAAAAAAAAAGGAGCTGCAACAATTGGGAGGGATGGGCAAGGGGCACCTTGTGACCCATGGCTGGAGGAAGAGCATATTGCTAGCAATGCATGCGAACTTTGAAAATGCTTCAAGAATACAAAACTTTTTACAATTTGAGACGGAGCAGGCATTAGGAGGACTGGCCTGGATTATATCGTTAGAATGCCAGGCTTATACTAGAGAGGACAGCGGATGACTTCGATCAACAAGGTCTAATTTCCCTGTTTAAATGTGGATGTTCTTCATGTATCTGCAGTGGATTACAAATTAATACTGAGAATGTCAGCATGAACCTTTCTACCACTATTTCAGACACTACTCACTTGAGACAGGTAGGAGAAGCTATCAAATGTTCTGATTCCTTCACATATCCATGCAGATTATGTAAAGACAGTTTTCTCTAGAGTTGCTTTTCTATGAATGGAGAGGCCAGAGAGAACTGAGGAAAAAAATTGGGGGCAAGCTTCACCTTGTGGATCATTTTGTAAAGGTGGACACTGACCAAGATCTAAAATAGGGCCTTTTCAAAGAACATCTCATTACTGCTGTTTTCTCCTCTTGGTAATTGCTCAACAAGTATTTATTGAGCATTTACTATGCCCCAGGCACAGTGCTAGATGCTCAGGTTCTAAACGTGTGTGTAGACACAATAATGGTAAGTGGTGGCTTTAGGAATCCAAGCTCTTAGTATAGTAAAACTCACACTGAAGGAGAAAGTAGGCTTCACATGCTTTCTACCAAGAATTACAAATCAAAATGAAGGAACTGGATCTGTCAGTTTGCACGCAGTAGAAAACAGTTGGGTATGAAATGTGAGAAAGAAGCCTTTTAGAGAAGGAAGGCCTTTTATAGGGGGATGCTGACTAGTTTAGCAAGCCAGGATCAGTATATGCCAAAGGAGAAAGATGATTAAAACCCCCCCAAAGTCCACTTTAGGGGGGAGAGGATTTTGTTGACAGTTGCATGGTACCGAATCACTAGCAGAGCTGAATCCAGAGACCTGGCCTTAGGATTGTCAGCATGACCCACTTGGCAAGCAGCAAAGAAGAGCCAGGGTAATGAAAAGACTGCTGTGTGCTTAGCATGACGATAACTTACTTAGCCAGCTCTCTTCAAAGGATTACATTCTATTTAACCACATTTTGCAGATGAAGAAACTGAACAGTGAGGGATGTGCTTCCAAGATGTCCATTCCTGAACAGCTATGCAGGCTATGTAGCTATATCATGGTCCCAGTGACCCCGCCCCCCACCTTCCACCCTGGAAGCACTGTGCTTCAAGTCAGGTTGTTTCAGGGAGAGGATTAAACATAAACCGAAGATTTCTTCTATTTAGATGGTAATGTTTTTTTTTTTCCCAATTCGCTTTGTTTCTCTACCTCTTGGTCTAATTTATTCTTTCACAGGGGTGGGCTGGGGGTGTGGGGGTGGGGGAACTAAGGAAGTCTTAAACCACAAATGAGTCAATAAAACTCAATTTGAGTAGAAGAGAAGGTATAATGAGGTGATCTCAATTATTTTATAGATTAGGGGATATCTGTGAGCCTTCTTTCTGAGTGCTTAATCAACTGGGGTGTAAATCCTCAGTCTACCATGGTGCACCCTCAGGCAAGTTGTTCTTTCTCAGTACTCTTTCTTCATCTATAATTGATTATGACAGCAGGTGTCTCTAAGAGCACAAATGAAGTCTTTAAATTAAGTTGTTATTAAAATAAGATAATACATGCAAAGGGTATAGCCAACTGTTTCTCACATGCTCAGAACTCAGTAAATTAAACATAATTTATTATTCAGGGTGCTGATTTCTAATTGAAATATACAGGTTATGGAAAAGAACACATCAGACTGGTGTATTTGGGTTAAAAGAACCAACTGTCTTGGTAGTCCACTTTGTGTTGCCATGACAACATATTTGAGGTTGAGTACTTTGTAAAGAGAGATGTTTATTAAGCTCACAGCTTTGATATCAGGAAATTTGAGATCTGGCAGTTGTGTGTGCTGTGGGCTTCATGACACACTGTAATATTTCAGGTGACATTGATTGATAGGCACATAGATAAGCGATCGAAACATAAAACACCAGGGAGAGGGACCAGACTCACTTTATAAGAATGCAGTCATTTTCTCAAGAACTCATCCATCCCTGTGTGAACATCAAGTCCCTCCAAAACTCATCAGTCCCTTCTAAAGACCCATTCGCCTCTTACGAGTTTCACCACAACACTGATGGCACATTAGTGAGGACGTGTCACCATGAATTTTGTAATGCACAAGCTCCATGTTAGTAATAGCAGTTTCCTCACCGTGTTGTTGCGAATGAGGGTCAGTTAACCACACAGACTTGCTTTCCTTGTTGTCCACTCCTGGTGGTTGAAACAGCAAGGACCTATAAGCTAAGAGGGATATGATTTAATATCTTTGCCCCAGAACATACTTGAAACAGGAAGCCCTCCTGTAAAAATGGAAACCCTTGGGACGGGCGGAAGGTGGGAAGGGAAGCATACAGCTGTTTCTCAGATCTTCCTTTGTAGGTTATGTCTTACCTGCATGCTTCCGCCATACCACGCAGACCAGATGTGAGGCTTATTTTAATGAAAGAGAGATCAAACCATATTATCTTGTAGGGCCTAGCAATGAATCTGAGATCTTCATCTATATAGTCATCCCAGAAGTACCTTTTCTCTACACCTAAAAGAGGCACTTCACTTTCTAACGCTCACACCCTTGTCTTCAGTGTGTTATTTGGAGCTTCCTATTTTCCCAAGTTGTCTCCACTATCCTTTAAAACAACTTTCACTGAAGTATGAATGTTGGTCACACTAGTTTGGTGGCTCTTCAAGATTACCAGGTGTGCCTCAATTAGGGTTTCTCACAAAATTAGGTGTTGGAGTCAGGATTACATCCAGCAGGGCTACCATAAGCAAAACGATTACAGTTAATAATAAGAAAAAAGGTTGGATTGATTAGTGCACATCTATGCTGATTATGAACCCAGAGGCATTATTTTGACATTTGATTCAAGCAAAGTGTTTACTAATGGTTTTCCTCATCATCTCTCTTGGGCAACTAATGGTTTTGAATGTATATAGTTTTTTTTAATTAATTTTCTTTTGAGGGTCTCAGTTTGTACCCTGGGCTATCATTGAATTTACCTCAGTCTTTTTAACTTAGCTTCCTAAATGCTGTGATTGCAGTAACAAGCAATTAATTTGAGATACTGAAGGTATTCCCGGCCTGGAATCAACTTGAATGTATTGTTTCTTCATTTCATGACCATTCATCTGATTTTCTTTGCTGGGCACCTGGCTTCAGGAAGTCCTAGTCAAGCAGGTCCTCTTCTCCATACAGCTGCCCTTGGTGTGGCTTACTTCCTTTGAAGTTCTGTAAGTGCAGAGAAATCAGTTGGTTCAGTATCCTTATCCATCCAGAAATAGAAAGCTTAGAATACGAGTAATACCTTCTCTCAAAGTTATGAACCTGGGTTCAATGAATTCAATCTGGAATGGTTATCTATGTTAGCACACAATGGGAAACACTTCAATTGGTTCTTGAAGGGAGCGCTCTTCATCAAAAGAGCCTGGAAGGAGACAATGGAAGAAAGAAGTGGGAATTCCACACAGAAGGCATGGGATTTCCTAAATTCTAGTTCTGTCAGGTGATGTGACATGTGCCAGAAGAACTATACGACCTTTATCAGAGCATGAAGACAGAAGATCAGGAGGTGGAGTGGTAGAAGCAAGGACTATCATCTTGAGTTCTCTGTGCTTGCTAACTCTATGTCATTCACTCATTCTTCTTAATTATTTTCTCATTGTGGCCTCAAACTTGTATACTTACTGTCTGAGTTGACTGGACCCCTAACTATCTTTCTCTTATTTGATTTTACCGAGTGTGATACTGATAAATACTCTGTATTCTCAAAGTTTCATCGTCCTTGGAGTATATAATAAGCTTTTCTTTTTTTCTTAGGAGGTTGTGAGTCATTATGACTTATTTCCTTTCTGATTGCCCTGGAAGTCTTGTGGATTCTCAGAGATTTTCCTTGGTACTCTTCATCCTGGAGAAATCCATCCTAATTCTTCTATATCTTCACTCCTATGCTCTTGTTCTGTTTTGTCTCTTTTTTCATTTTCTCTCTTTTAAAAAAAAGATTTATTTATTTATTCTTCAGCACATTGGCATTTTGCTTGCTTGTATGTCTGTATGAGGATGCCAGATCCCTTGAAACTGGAGTTACAGACATTTGTGAGTTGTTACGTGGGTGCTAGGAATTGAACCCAGGTCCTCTGGAAGAGCAACCAATGCTCTCGCCACTGAGCCATCTCTCCAGTTCCCCTGTTAAGTCTTATATGGGTGTTTCCAAATTCTTGCCAGCCTTCCAGCCCTTCTCCACACTGCTGATAGCAGGCTTGTCTGACCTACAAGCCATGATCACACATGCATAGCTGGGATAGCTATGAGGTTGGCTCAACTAAAACAAATCTTAAACATGTTAAAACGTTATAAAGATTATTTCATGATCTGGAGGGTGGGTAACAGGATCACACATTTCTCACACATGAACTCTGTAGATGACAATGCCATATACAATGTCAGAAGCTTGAAAACTCATGATATATAGATCTTAGTGATCTGACCTTTGCCTTCACTGATTTCATAAATCCAGGTAGGCATAAGAAATAGTTTAAAACTCTAGAATCTAATATACACTTTTTTTGTTTTATTTTTAGACAGGGTTTTCTCTGTTGACAGCCCAGGCTTTTCTTGAACTCTCAGAAATCCTCCTGCCTCTGCTTCTTTAGTACTGGGATTAAAGGTATGCACTACTACATTCAGCTAAATTCACATATTTCCACATTGTAAATTTTCACATATTTTACACATTGTAAGAAAAAAAGAAAACAAAGCCACCTGAAAACCTTCTAGCACATCCTGCCTTGAAATCACAGTTACTTGGCCATGTTGCTTTTCTTTCTCTTTCTTTCTTTCTTTCTTTCTTTCTTTCTTTCTTTCTTTCTTTCTTTCTTTCTTTCTTTCTTTCTTTCTTCCTTCCTTCCTTCCTTCCTTCCTTCCTTCCTTCCTTTCTTTCTTTCTTTCTTTCTTTCTTTCTTTCTTTCTTTCTTTCTTTCTTTCTTTCTTTCTTTCTTTCTTTCTTTCTTAAAACACATGCTTGAACAACCTCTAACCCCTTTTCCTCCTTTCTCCTGTTTCCCCTTTCTTTCCCTTTCCACTCTTTTGCCCTCTGCTTTCCTGTGGTTGAAAGCAGGAAGTACTATAAGCACAGAGTGAAGAGATCTCAAACAAGAAGCAGCCAGAAATACCCCTTGCCCCTGCTCTCTTCTTTCCGCTCACTTCCTCTGCCTAGTTGTTCCAGTTTGTGTGAGCCACCTCAGATAGCATTTCTCTGACTGCTATGATCTGTTCTCACCTGTCTGCCTCTAGGAAGGCAAGATGGGGGTAAATTGACATTTTGTAAACCATCATGTGACTAACAGTACACCCAATATACTTCTGATGATTATTCAGGCCATGTTGTAATCACCCCCCCCCATGCTACCCATTGTAATTGGTGCAAATTGTGAGGTGGACAGTTCTTATTAATGTTGAATCCACCGGACTTGGTAATGGATTGGATGTGGAGAGGTAGCAAAAGAGGAGCCTCCATAATTCTACAGTTTTTGACTGAAGCAAGTGAATGAACAGTGGATGGAGATGATGCCATCTACTGTGAGGTAAGGAGGACCAGAGGAGGAAACGTTTTGGTTGGGGTGGGAGACAGAACGTTTCACCTTGGGTGACTGCATTGTTTCAAAAGCCATGTCTTTTTTTTTCCTCCAGAAACTTTAGAAACACTGTAACACATATTTCCCTCTGACAGGCACTCGGAAACACCACTGTCCATCTCCAGAGGGCAGAATAATCCTCCAGTATCTCATCACTAGCTTGCTGGAAGGCAGCAAGGCTATGTTCCTCCGACCCTGGCCTTTTTCTCTCCTTCTGTCCTGGTTTGCCATTTCCAGACGACTGTCAGGACAGCATGGCCTTCCTTCCTCCAAGTTCCTGAGATGCTTGTGCCTCCTGTCCCTGTTGGCTCTCATGGGGCGGGGGCAAGCACTCCCCTACAAGATAGGGGTCATAGGCCCCTGGACATGCGATCCGTTCTTCTCCACGGCCCTGCCTGAGGTTGCTGCTGCTTTAGCAATTGAACGAATCAGCCGGGACAAGTCATTTGACAGGAGTTCCTCCTTCGAATATGTGATTCTTAACGAAGACTGCCAGACTTCAAAGGCCCTCGCCAGTTTCATTTCCCACCAGCAGATGGCCTCAGGATTTGTTGGGCCTGCCAACCCTGGGTTCTGTGAGGCAGCCTCACTCCTGGGAAACAGCTGGGACAAAGGGATTTTCTCTTGGGCTTGTGTAAATCATGAATTAGATAACAGACATAGCTACCCAACCTTTTCTCGGACACTCCCTTCTCCTATCCGGGTGCTTGTAACCGTCATGAAGTATTTCCAGTGGGCTCATGCTGGGGTCATTTCCTCAGATGAAGACATTTGGGTGCATACAGCCAATCGAGTCTCAAGTGCTCTTCGGAGCCACGGCCTACCTGTAGGGGTCGTCCTGACCTCGGGACAAGACAGCCAAAGCATTCAGAAAGCACTTCAGCAGATTCGCCAGGCAGACAGAATTCGCAGTGAGTGCTTGTTCCTGGCTAAGGTTTAAATGTGGTTTTGGTGGAAAGCATGACGATCTCTGAAAGGTTTTGTGCCTCCATACCCTAGGCTAACACATCATTCTCTCGTTCTTTATTCACATGCCTTCTTTCATCCATAATCAGACCCCAAGAATGTGGCTTCAACAGAGCCCATCTTAGGGACTTAATAGAGATATCAAGAACTGTATGGTCAAACGCCCTTGTGTGCCAGCATTTGATTGCAGCACCTGGTATAGAAAAACGACATCAAGAGTCTTGTAGGCACACCCCATCTTTGTTTTGAGGACCACAACGGTTTCAGATAACCACAGCAATATCCTCTGATGGTTTCGTCTCATTTTTGTTTTTGTTGTTTTATGTTTCTTTTCTTAATCATGGACTGGAGATGTACTTTTGACCCCCCTTTTAGTAGTTCCTTCGTGGGTACCCAGGACCGTTTTGTCATGACGTCAGTCCTTCTCTCTCCTTCCTAATAAAGTAGATGCTTCCCCGGGCAGCATGCAGCTCATTGGAATGGAGGGCATTTAGGTGGCGAATGAAAGCGCAGCGAAGTATTTGTGCATGCTTTGTGTTAACATGCCTCTTATTTCAAGGGAAGCTTTATGCTGGGAAATGATGCTCGAAGAGGCAATAGGCAGGCAAAATGTGTCACAGGGGACTTGACTCACCGAAGCTTCAATTACCAACAGGATTTGAGTTAATTTGGGGGAAGGAACCTTCCTAGTTCTCTAGAATCAGATTTTTCTCCCTACATTTCTGAGACTTGGTTTGGATTGTTTTCTTTTTTATCCTCTCTATTTGATTTTTGACAATAAATGTCCTCTGTACTCCCTTTGGCAGTGATGTACAGGAATGATACTCATGCCAAGCTGCAGCGGCTCCATCACTGTATGAACCAACTTTTGTTCAGAATCAGTTGTCAAACTGATGGCTTCTAGGATTAGTCCTACTCCCAGTCATTTTGTTAGCAGAACAATGGTCTTGCTAGAAACAGGACCATCTTAGGCCTGGATTATAACCAGAATCCATGTTAAATTTCAAGTGTCTCTACTATTGCACCTTCATTATTATCATTGTGGGAAGATAAAAGCCAGAGGTTTAAGTTCCAGAGTATAGTAGTCCTATATAATCTGTAAGCTCCAGTCTCTAAGACCTTCAGTCTTAGGCAACCAGCATGGCTCTGATTATTTTGTAACAGAACTTAGCACCTGTTGAGCACAGTTTTATTTTGTTTTTTTAATATAAAATAATTTCCATAGAGAAGCTGTGGTAGAAATAAAACAACATATTTAGTGTCAGAACTTTGTGTTAGAGATTCATGAAGACCAATATTTCTTATAAGTTTCAGATCTAACTCATTCTAAATACTGTAATTTGAGCTAATATTTTGATCCCTATCATGAAATGTTAAATAAAATCCAGGCTCTGGACCTCTTTTGTCATCAGAGTGAGAGGAATTAGGACCACTAATTCCTTTAAGAACGAGAGGTAGCAACTATGCCTTTATTTTCCTATATTGAAAGCCTATCTTTTTTTCACTATTCTTGCTTTAGCTGACCACTAGAATTACCTGGACATCTTTTCAGAAATGATTGAAGCTACCTGTAGAGACTTGAATTGGCCCATGGTGCCCCCTCCCCAACAAGCTAGGGTCTTTTAAAGAGCTTCCCAGCTACTTCTAAAGCACAGAGTTCAGAGCTGCTGCCTTTATGCTCTTCAGAATGCAAATAAGTGTTCCTCATTTAAAGTGGCCAGTCGTCTTTGCCTTACTAAGACGTTCTTTGGTCAGAATGTATTTTTTGGATGATGATGATGATGATGATGATGATATGCATCAGCCCACTAAAGGAATGAGAACTTTGAGAATGAGTGGGGTTAAGGAGCAATGGAAGCCCCTGTAGAAGGATAGCAGAAGCAGGTGGAGGAGGGGGACTCTGAAAGAGACAGTGTTGGCAGTTACGATAAATCTCTGTTCTCCAGAATACCATTTCTCTATCAGTAAATGTAAATGAACCACAAAATGATGAGGTATGGAAATACAGAAATTGGGTTGTAGGCTGGGTTGTAGACGAGTGTAATGTCATGCAGTTCTGTGTAGAGTTAGCACAGGAGTGGGGGGGGGGTCCCATCAACTGGTACAAATAAAGTGTTCAGATTTCAGTCCACGCCAACCAGTGAGTGACATATGGCAGTAGGAATTGGAAAAGCGAAGTGAGAGTTTGAGAAATTAGGCCTTTGGATCAATGCCAAGAAGTCTTGTTATACCATGAAGCCACGAGCTCCCAACAGTGTAACCCAGGTTCTTCGAAGGACGAGAGAGGAACTCAATAGTAAGGAGCTTTTCATAGGAGAACACTTTGTAGCTCTGAATACAGTGAGAAGGGACCCATTCCTTGGAAGAGATCTGGTAATAGGTGTAAGGTTGTGTCACGGTAACACCGATGGCATTTCTATATGACAGTGGTAGCAGGTGGTGGGAACTTGGGGCAATAGGGATGGAAGGAAGAGGAGAGCTCTTCCACAGCTCCATACGCCACTTCTGTTTCTTATGACTTAATGTTTTCAGTTAGGCCATATTATTGGCCCTTCATTGGCGTTAGAGGGAGTGTCTTTCTAGAAACAAATCGGAATCATGTTTGGTAATGGTTAATTAAACAATAGCGTAATAATAATAAAGCTAAGTACTTTTGGGAGGGAAACAATAGAGGCTTCATTAGATGTTGGGTCACAGAGACAATAAAAACAAACATAATTCATTCTTCCTTACATTTAAGCAGCACTATTCAGTTTACAAGGTATGTGTACACTGACCAACTCATTTGTCAATATTTTCCAGGTGATAGTTGTTTTCATCTTCAAAGTTTACAATATCGGTGAGGCTCACAAAAGCAAGTAGATAGGTGTAGGCATTATTAGTATCAATGCAGTCTCAGAGTAGGGGGATTCAGTCTTCCCAAGGTCAGTGACCCATTTCTTTCACATCTTGGAAGTGATTGCCAATTATCTTTGTTTCCCACAAAGTCAAGTGGAGGTATTGATCAACGATGAAGCCCTCAATTTGCAGTCCGAAATCCTGCATAGGATTATGTAGGTTTTGCCCAGTACCTGGGAACCTAACTGAGTGGATAAGGGGGCCACAGTTCCATCCCCTCTCTGCTCCTGCACCCAGGAACCCTGCTGGAAGTTTTTGTCCCTTGACACAAAGGAGCATTCACTCCCCAAGGCAAAGCACCTGAGGGTAGAGTCCACCCAGGAGGGGTTCCTTTTCCCATTCCCACAGAGGCCAGCAGGAGGCTTTACCTCCAGCTCTTCAGAGGTCTTTTCAAATGGCCATTTCAATTCCTCCTATCTTCTTATTTTGAAATCCTTTCAACTTGAGCTTACCAGGTTGACCACCAATTGGAGTTTCCTTTAAACCCTTTCAATTTGGAATTGCTTCATTGTGCTAGTCAAAATGCCCTTCTCTTCTCCCCAAATGAGATACAGTTTTCTTTTCTTATAGCCAGGGCCTGACTGGGTTCCTCCCATCGATTACATTCCTCCACATGAAAGAATAACTGATAATACCTAATATTTATTGAGAGTTTATTATATCCTAGGCATTTGGAAAGAACTTTTCATTCAGTTCTTTCAATGTTCCTTTAAAATAAGGCCAATTACTGTTTCCCAATTTTATGGCTAAGACCTCTGAGGCAGCAAGGTTAAATAACTTGCCTGACATCATAAAGCTAGTGAAGGAGAAAGCTAAGAGATAGGGCTTCAGATTTATCTGATGTAGTGCTTCTCAAATCTAAGTGAGCATCAGAATTCCCTGGAGTTTCTTCTCCAAAGTCTATGATTCAGAGAGGCTGGGGTGAGGTCCAGAATATGCATTTCAAGTAAGTTCCTAAGTGATGCTCGTCCTGCTGGCTCACGGACATAGGCCGTGATAACTGGCCTATGAAAGGACTTTACTGCTTCATCTCTGCTTGAGATATGCTCTTAAAACACACACACTGGAGAGTCTGTGCTCTCTGGATCATATATAATTCAGCCCTTCTGATTTTCTTTCTTAATTCAAAGGCCCACTGATGAAATGATTTTAAGTGTTCCCAGGTGTGCAAGCTTCAAGCCCTGTTTCCAACACTAATTGGTTATTGTTAGTAATACTATTGTGAATGGTGTTAATCCCGATAGGGATTTTAATATAAAATTTGCTATAGATAAATGTAAATATGTACATAAATATAACTGGCAAGAAGACTGCCTGCATTTATGAACACTATGTCTATGCCATCTATTTCTCTTCCCTCCCTTTAGTCTGTCTTAACAAATCATTAAACTTAAAGAGGCTAGAATGAATGTCCATGGAAGAAAATGGCCCCAAAAAGTCAAGAATGCAGGTGGGGGACAAAAAGGATACTTTTGTTTGTTTGTTTGTTTGTTTTTGGTTTTTTTAGACAACATATTCCTGTGTCTCTGGCTGTTATAGTCCAGGCTGGCTGTGCAGTGTAATATTCACCATGGTCTTCCTGCCCACCTGCCCACTTCTTACTAGTGCTGGGATTACAGGAATGCAGAACAGTGTCTGACAAGCTTTGTCCTTTGAAGAAGATAAATCATCTATCTCAAGGAAATAGTGGGTAGAGAATTTCAATGTAGAAAGAGAAAGGGGTAGAGGAACCCAGGAACTGGCCTTTTTCAGGCTTTCATGACATTCCTTTCTAGTAACACTGGAGGTGAGAGAGGATCCTACAGAGCTTATTACAGGGAGCCCTGCAGACTGAAGACATGGCTGCTGTGCAGCTCAACTGGACTGTGCATATACCAGAGAAAGTGCTTGACTCATCCCTGTAAGATATGATCTCCAGAGGATGTATTTTCTGGTCCTTGTTTTGGCTATAAAATGTCTTGAATGTTAATAATCAAGATGGAAACTTAGAAATTAATATTATTTGGTGACCACCTGTTGACCTAAACCTTGTCTAGGATTTAAGTTTTCTGTATACTAATCCTTTCCTGACAACAACTTAGAGGTCAAATCCCATTTTAATGAATGTAATTTTGAGATAATAAAAGCTATTTAGTAAAAACCATCTCATAGAACAGATGCATCCATAAATCCCTGTGCACAAAGCAATCTATTAAATTAAGATGCTGTTGTTTGAATTCAGTATTTAGGCTTTCTACTTTAATTGTGTCCAATGGCAAGTTCTTGCCTTGCAAAAATAGAGGCCAGAGATCATTCCATTTCAATGTTTCCATTTCTTTTTAATCTAAAAATGAGAGGGAAAGCTTGGGCTACTTTTAAGTTGTCTTTCTAGTTTTGGAAATTTGTACCATTTAAAAAAAAAAGTCACCCATATGTGCCAAGGAGAAAAAACAAGAGATTCAGATTGAGGGGTAAGAAAATGGCACTCAGCATTACATATAAGGTTGCTAGTATCTACTCGTGTAAGAGTATAGCTTCCTAATAGAGTTCTGCTTTACTAATAGTATGAATGTGCCCACATCTCTTATATATCTCATGAAACATTTAAAAATACAGGAATGCAAATGCTTTCTTCCTAGGAATTTTCTAGCATGCAGAAATCCATCTAAACAATGTTTAGTGTGTGTGTATGTGTGTGTTTGTGTGTGTGTGTGTGTTCATGTGTATCAGGATAAAAAGTAACCAGGACACAGTCTCTGACCCTAGGAAGTCTACAGTTTCATAGAAGATGCTATCATACAGAAATTAGAGCAAGAAAGACTGTGGGTATCATGGTACAGGCCAGTTTAGGGTATAGTTGTAACTTCAAACTGGTGCTAGATGTAACTTTTAGTGCAGGGATTTTATTGGTGATTGTTTTCAAGTATAACACTCATGAGGGAGAGAAAGTCAGAGAATTAGGCAGAAAGAACAGAATAAAAAAGGCCTTGTCCAATCCATAAGGGGTACTCTGGAACTGAGACAACTAGAATTGAGATAAAGAGTCTGCAGCTTTCTCTCACTGTGTGTAGACTGCTCATTGTGTAGGCTGACCCAAAGAAAGGGTACAATGTGCTAATAATTGTTTTAGCAAGCATTTTCTCAGGAGTGAGAAAGCCCTGATTTGTAGTTTGCTGATTTCCATAGAGTAAATCACCATCACCATGGCCAATTTCAAGCTAATAACATGTTGTTTACTGGCTTACAGATGTCCTGAAAATGTAACCACAGATTCAGTGTAAGTCCACCCCAGGCAGCTTCAGTTCACTGCTAAAGGCACGTGACCTTGTGAGAGGTGGCTCTCTTCAGCTCAGGTTAATTATTTGTGAGGCATTAGCTCTCACATGCTAACATTCTCAGCAGCTAGGGGGAATGAGTGTCAGTTCTGAAGTGTGTGTCTGGATGGCACACCATAATAGCTCCCTCTGCATGCACTGAAATATTTGTATCTTAACCAACACAACATCCTTTGTTCTATTTGATGTTTTCTGTGCACTTATTTCAATATCCCTTAAGGAAATTAAATGGAACTGTGTTTGGTAACCTTGATCAAGTCAGTTTATCACTGCCTTTGCAGGAGAAATGCCAGCTGACATTTTTGCCAAGAATACGGATGAACTAGACAGCTAACTAAAGCACATCATTTAGTTTATATCTTCCCCACTCCCAACCCCATCCGACAGACCTGTGATTTGACCGATTAGGTCAAATGAATTCATGTTTGATGATGTAGTCAAACAGAGAGGGTGATGTTAGTTTTAATTTCTTTTCTCAAGCCCAACTCTTGCATTGCCAAACCATTCTGGTACCACATTTTCCCTCTTTCTACAGTGTGTGATTATCAACAACTGAAGCAGAATTCTTTGTGTGGCTCAAGACATAGCTCCAAAAATCTATCTTTAGAGAATTCAAAGGAAGGTCTGAGCATCCAAATATATGTAGATCCTCTTAAGGTCTCTGTTTTGTAGGAACTAACGGTCATTTAAGAACTCAAATTTGGCTGGGTTGCATGTGTATTTGTGTGTGTGTGTGTGTGTGTGTGTGTATGTGTGTGTGCTTAAAATCCATCTTATAAGTTACTGGATGCATTAAAAATTGAGAGGTGGTGGCTCTAGTTCCAAAGCAAAAATTTCCAGGAGTATTTAAAAAGTGTAAAGAAAGCTTTTGAAAACACATGAAGCAATGTGGAAATGCCAAAGACGAGTCATTGAATGTAGTTAAGTACACTTAGTTCCTGAGATTAAAGGTTCCATAGAAGCATGTATAATTAATATTTATCAGGAGTGATAGGACTTTTGCTTTTCTTCAAGGGGCTCAGAATTCTTGCCAGGCGTTATCTAATTAAACTACTCAATGTACCTGTGAAATGCATTGGGATCTGCATTTTAAAGATGTGGGCACTGAAGCACAAATGGGCTTAAACTAAACTCATTTAGCATGCCAAGGACAAAATTGGATATAAGACTTTCAGTCTCATGATCTAGCTGCCATTCTTCAACCGTGGCCCACTCTAATCCAGTCTATTCTAGCATAGCCTTGCCAAACAACATAGTTTCATAACTCTAGGAAGAATTAAATTGAGTGCAAAGTAATGCCAATTATAGGGAAGTAAGACTGAAAAAGTTGAACATATCATTCACAATTTTAGGAGCATTTATAGATGAGTATATGTTAGTGCCACTCATTGTCTATAATGGCTTTGGTAAGAGCAGGTAACATTAGTCAAAATATGCTGGAGTACACATTTGGAATGAGTGGACAGCAAGAAAGCAAAAGTGGCTATGGGCCTCTCTCCCAATCTATTCTTCTTCCACAAGAGCAGCTACTATCCATCTAGTGCTATGGACCAGGCACATCTTATGCATTTTCTCCTTGAACTATGACTACCTCTTTATGAATTCTTAACATCTAGAGGCACAGGGAGGACAAGTCATTCACCCAGAAGCACACAGTTAATACTGACTGCTATCATGATATAAACTTAATAGACCGCTCAACCTCAAGGCCTTTGTGTCTGCTGTCCCCAACTTATACTATTATTCCTGTTTAGGATTAAGCTCTGCAGCTTATAAGACATGTTATTCTTGATTCTATACACAACTTAGAGAGTTCCCACATATAACTCAGATTGACCTAGGACCTCAGTATCTTGCTCATCTGGTGGGGACAGGAAAGAAATAATTTCTAAATGTTTGGTTATAACACATTTCTTTCTTTCTCCTGTTTGGTTTCTGATTCTATGTTTTACTACCATAACCCCTTGCCCTCCTCCCTCTCCACCCTGCTTTCAGTAATCATCATGTGTATGCATTCAGCCTTGATTGGGGGACAGACTCAGACACACTTCTTGGAATTGGCTCATGATCTGAAAATGACAGATGGGACTTACGTCTTTGTTCCCTATGATGTACTGCTCTACAGTTTACCTTATAAGCACAGCCCTTACCAGGTCCTGAAGAACAATCCAAAGCTCCGGGAAGCCTATGATGCGGTGTTGACTATTACAGTGGAGTCCCATGAAAAGACCTTCTATGAAGCCTTTGCAGAAGCAGCAGCCAGTGGAGAAATTCCTGAGAAGCTTGACTCACACCAAGTAAGTGCAGACACACAAGTTGTGTCATAAGCTGAGAACATTAGGAAAGGGGGAAAATAAATGGCTTTTTTACCTTTACCAAATATTCTGAGAATTACCTGTCAGATGAATAGTTGCCAACCTTTTCCCCAATTCTGCTGGCTTTCTATTCTCTCTGGTAACTAGAAAGAAGAAAAGAAAAGTGTATTTTAGCATATGCTGGGGCTGTTCAAGGGGAGCTAATAAAATGGAGGTTCTTTCTTGTCACCCAAGTTTGGAACCAATTCACTAACAAGACAAGACAGTGGGCTATAACTGCAGGCAATTGAGGAAACCTGGGAGCAGGAGAGATGGGATTCTCCAGTAAGCACACTGATCCATTGTCTAGGGGCAAATGGCCCTCCCTGTAAACATACATACAAACAACACTATACAAACTGAGCAGGATACATTTAGGGGTGTGCATGTGTGTTTGTGTATGACGGTTCATGTCACTTAAGGACTGGAAGAATAAAAAGGAGTGGAAGGGGAAGAAAGCAGAGAAGTGGGTGGAGAGCAAAATAAATGGGGACTGGAGAGATGGTTCAGTGGGTAAAAACACTGACTGCTCTTCTGAAGGTCATGAGTTCAAATTCCAGCACCCATATGGTGGCTCATAACCATCTGTAAAGAGATCTGACGCCCTCTTCTGGTGTGTCTGAAGACAACTACAGTGTACTTACATATGATATAATAAATAGATCTTTAAAAAATATTTTAAAAAGACAGAAATAACACTCAGAAGAATGAGGGGAAGATAGGAAGGCAAAAAGCTGCTTACCTTGGATAAATAAACATGGGAGCTTCCTCTCCCTTCCTCTCCTACTCCTTTCTGCCATTCCTCCTTCCCTCTCTTCCACATTCCCTGTGTCTCTTCTTTCCTTCCTACCCTCCTTCCTGCCTGTGTGTACCCATTCCCAGATCATATGGTAGTTTCTATAGATTAGAAGTTATATGCAGATAGTAAGCATTTTTTTAAAGTAGCTAGAATGGCATGTGGATATATTTCAAAGTATGAGAATTTACTAATATTAGTTCTATTGATTCTCACCATAAATTACAGAGGGCCCCACATACATTGTACTAAATTATTATTTTTGCAAATTGTCAAACAGAGAGCTCTGGTGGTGGTCACCTCAGCAAGCCTGTAATGACATGCATGAACCAGCTTGTTTTCACTGTTACACTTCTTTTTTCTTTTTATTTCACTGTTAAACTTTTTTTTAATTTTTTTTATTGGATATAATTTTTTATTTACATTTCAAATGATTTCCCCTTTTCTAGCCCCCCACTACTGTTAAATTTTTTAAGCCATGTCTTGCTGGTAGGTTTTTGTTTTCACTCATGAACTGGCTCTCCTTATGGTCCCCAAATGACTTTCACATTTCCAGTCATTGTACACAGGTATGGATATTCAGAAATGCAATACAGGAATGTTCCTTTCTTGTATCTTTGTTCAAGATTGGGAAAATATCCTCAGAAATTACCCATGTCGACTTTCTCCAATACCTTCTTTGTCACAATTGTGTCTCTTACCAATGCCTGGATCGATAATCTGGGGAGAGGAATGAGACCACTGTGATTTAGTCTATAGTTGCCAGCAGAGTGTGAACTAAGCTGAAATTCAGCTAGCGAAGAAGAAGGGAATGGCATGCTTTCATTCCAGCTTTTATTTGACTAGTTGGTTGTTTTTCTATGAATAAGTGACTCAGATCAAATTTAGGATTGTACATGATTTCCTGCCTTGATAGAAAAGATTTCTCAAATTGTTTTTCTTTTAAGAAAACTGACTCACAAAAATACTGATAATACTGGAGTAGTCCTGCATCACTGACTCCTGATAAGTCTATTAGAAGTCTCTTTTAGGAGACACAGACACACAGCACACACACACACACACACACACACACACACACACACACACACACACACACACACCTGAAAACACCTGTTCAGTGTAGTCAGGAATTACAGGACTCTCTCAGATTAAGAACTGTTGGTCAGATTAGACATTTTGTGTTATAGGAATTCACAAATATTCAGGTTGTTAATTTTTGTGCACTTTAAGCCAATGATACAGCATCATATAAATAGTCTGAAAACTCATCTTTTCCCCTATGATTATTGGATTGAAGGAAGGAGAGAGAGAGAGAGAGAGAGAGAGAGAGAGAGAGAGAGAGAGAATGTGTGCGTGTGCTATGCATATGTATGAACACATATATTGATATAAAAACTCAGACCTTGCACTCTAGATATTTGATTCAATCCCTTTGAGCTTGTACAAAACATAAGATAATTCAGGCAAAAAAAAAGGAGACACCATTAGCTTGGTTGCTAGGCAGCCTGCATTCTGCTTTAGACAAGGAAATAGAGAGCTACAACAAAGAATACAGAGCTTATTTTCAAAAAAAGCCTTCTTGGATGCATTTCTACTCCCACTTTTCAGGTACCTAGGCTAAACTGTATAACTAAAGAATGTAAAGAATGATAGGAGGTTAGGTAATTAGCCTCATGTCTCTTATAAGCAAAACTCCCATTTAAAATAACTCTTTTCAAAAGGTACTTCTGAAGGCAGCTGGTATAGCAGGAAGAGAATATAATGAGAAGCTAAGCAAACTTAGCTCTAAATCCCAGCTCGCTGGGGAAGGTTGATCAATGAAGACTTAGTTACAGCTAGATAGAAGGAAGAAGTCGCGTAATAGGGTGACTATAGATAAGATATTGCAGCATGTTTTTCAAAAGGTAGAAGAGATTTTTAAAAAGTATTTTCACTATTGAATGATATCTTATATGTGCTAGTTATCTGATGACTGTTACAATGATTAAGACATTATAGAGGTAAACACGTATAAAAACATCCCATGGTGTTCCATGGGCACGTATAATTTTGTGTTTTAAAGTCTCAGTTAAAAGCAAGCAAAAATAAAAAACATCAAAGCCAGATCTCATTCTTACTCTCTTGGGAAAGTTGTTTGGAGTTGATGCCTCCCAGTTTCCCCATCTGTAAACTGGGGAGGCCCATCTCCTGGGATTCCTGTGGTGATTAAACAAAGTAGCATGTATACACTGAATAGCTGGATGCTTGGCTCACTCTTATCTTCTTTCGTATGTTTTCCCCGTTGAGGCCAGCATGTCATTGTTGATTGATGGTGAACCAGTACCAACTTACAGTCTGACTTCAGCTATCAGTATTTTCTTTGTCTCGAATTTGAAAAACTTTTACTTTTTTAAAATTTAATGTAAAACTTTTGTTTGATCAGTTTGCATAAAGTTCTTTACATGCACGTATATGATTGCTTTGAGCAATCCTCTGTATTTTTCTTTCTTACCCCTCCCATTCATTGTTTTTGTTACCCCACCCCTAGATAGCTTCACTTCTACTCTCACAAAATCTGTAAATACATGATTTTATATATCAGGTGTCCATCAACAGATGAATGCATAAAGAAATTGTTGTATAGTTACATAATGAAACCTTTTTTAGTCACAAAGAACAATGAATTTATACGGCTTCTCATTCTCTTGAGATTTTCTGATTACTGACAGTTCTTTCAATATTTCTAGCCTTGACGTTATTTGGCTTTGGGAATTTTAAGTGAGTTTTTTTTTTTCAGACTAAATAATTGCATGCATTCATTGTTAGTCTATCTCTGTGCTTATGTTTTTTAAATTATTTTATTTATTACATTTTTATCATTGCCCACCACTTGTTCCCCCTCCCACAATTCCTCATCCCATTCCTCCTCCTCCTTGTCTCCAAGAGGGTACTCCCCCTCCAACGGGCCTCCCCCTTCCTTGGGGTCTCAAGTCTCTCCAGGATTAAGCACATCTTCTCCCACTGAGGCCAGACCAGGTAGACCTCTGCTGTATAAGTGTCAGGGGCCTAGGATTGAACCATGTATGCTCCTGGTTGGTGGCTCAGACCCTGGGAGCTCTGCTCCCTGGGGGTCTGAGTTAATTGAGACTGCTGGTCTTCCTATGGAGTCACCCTCCTCCTCAGCTTCGCCAATCCTTCCCCTAATTCAACCATAGGGGTCCCTGACTTCAGTCCAATGGTTGGAAATCTACTTCTGTCTCAGTCAGCTGCTGGTAGTGACTCTCAGAGGACAGTCATACTAGGCTCCTGTCTGTAAGCACATCATAGCATCAGTGATAGTGTCATGCTTTGGTGTCCCCCCCCCCCATGAGATGGTTCTTGGCCATTTGAGATTCTTCTGTTGTGAATTCTCTGTGTAGGTCTGTATCCCATTTTTCATTGGGTTATTTGTTATTTTGGAGGTTACCTTCTTGGGTTGTTTATATATTTTGGATGTTAGTCCTCTGTCAGATGTAGGGTTAGTAAAGATTTTTTCCCAATCTGTAGGTTGCCAATTTGTCCTATTGACAGTGTCCTTTGCCTTACAGAAGCCTTTCAGTTTCATGAGGTCCCCGTTGTCTACTTCTTAGAGCATGGGCCATTGGTATTCTGTTCTGGAAATTTTCCCCTGTGCCTGTGTGTTTAAGATTCTTCCCCAGTTTCCTTTCTATTACTTTCGGTGTGTCTGGTTTCATGTGGAGGTCCTCGGACTTGAGCTTTGTACAAGGAGATAAGAATGGATACATTTGCATTCTTCTGCATGAACCAGCACCATTTGATGAAAATGCTGTCTTTTTTTTTCCCCTACTGGATGATTTTAGCTCCTTTGTCAAAGATCAAGTGTCCTTGGTTGTGTGGGTTCATTTCTGGGTCTTCTATTTTATTCCATTGACCTGCCTGTTTCTGTACTAATACCTTGAAGGTTTTTTTTTTAATCAATCACTATTGCTCTGTAGTATAGCTTGAGGTCAGGGATTGTTAAGAATTGTTTTGGCTATCCTAGTCCTGGGCTTTTTTTTTTTTTTTTTTTTTTTTTTGGTTGGGAGGTTTTTGATTATTTCCACTTCCCTATGGGTTATGGGACTGTTTAGATAGTTTAACTGATCTTGATTTAACTTTGGTACATGCTATCTGTCTAAAAAAAATTCATCTGTTTTATCTAGATTTTCCAGTTTTGTAGAGTTTTGGCTTTTGTAGTAGTTTCTGATAATCTTTTGAATTTCCTTAGGTTCTGTTGTTATGTTTTCCTTTATTTTTAATTTTATTTATTGATTATCATCTTCATTTACATTTCCAATGGTAAACTCTTTCCTGATTTCCCCCCTCCCCAAAGTCCCCCAACCATTTCTGATTTTGTTCATTTGGATACTGTCTCTGCGCCCTCTAGTTAGTTTGGCTAAGGATTTATTTATCTTATTGATTTTCTCAAAGCACCAGCTCTTGCTTTTTTTTTTTTTTTTTTTTTTATTCATTGTGTTGTTCTCTGCGGGAGGGTATCAGCTGGGCTCTGTGCTTTGCTTTTGTTGTTTATTCTCTTTCAATCAACAGGTAAACTGCTGTTGATTGAGTCACCACGTGCTAAGCACTGTGATTAAGTGCAGAGAGAGGAAACAGGGAACAAGGATGGGAAAAGTTTCTCTCAGTGGTATGGCTGAGCCAATCACCAAAGCCAAATCGCCACATCTGCTACCACTTCAGTGTTTAGTCACATCATTGTGGTAGCTTGAAATTAGGTATGGAGAGAGCATTCACAAGACCAGAACTTGAAAACACTGCTGATGAAGCTTCTGTTTTGTCTGTAGAATCCATGTTAAACATTTATTCCTGTCTGAATGAGGCTTACATTCTAGGAATAGAGAAAGAAAATAAATAAATGAGTGAGCAAGTGAGTTCTGGGATGAGCAAATGTATTAGAGAAAGCTCATACGTAAAATAATATGATTGATTAAAAAGCAGGGATACAGAGTCTGGAGTGAAGGTTCAGTAGATAAGAGCATTTGTTACCCTTGCAGAGAACCTGGATTTCTTTTCCCATGGAATATGACCCCTTCTTTCGGTCTCTGTGGGCTCCTGCAGGCATGTGACACACATTTACTCATGAAGGCTGACACACATACACCTAAATGAAGTAGATACACCCTTAAAACTCTTTTGCTAATACTTTTCAATGGAATTGAGATTTCTCTACATAGGCTTCATTACCTACATCAAAGATTTCAAATACACTTAGTTTATTTCTTGCTTTAAATTATTTCTTATTTAAAAGGTAAAATATAAGATAAAACTAAGCAAATAAACTATCAAAGAGATAAGTGCACATAGATTTCAAAGTCAGGAAATACTGAAATGCTTACACCACCAAAAAAAAAAAAATCTGTCCTTATATTTTAATCTTCCCCTTCAGAAGTATTCACTATCACGTGCCTTAGGCTTAGGTCTTGATTCTTCTCTCTCTCTCTCTCTCTCTCTCTCTCTCTCTCTCTCTCTCTCTCTCTCTCTCTCTTCATGTGTATATGTATGTGTCTGTATGTTGTCTGCATCTGTGTGTTTGTGGGTATAAATTTGTGAATACAGAGCTCACAGAGTTCTGAATTTGGAGCCTTTGGGCAGGAGTTACTGGATACCTGACATCTGTGCTTGAACCCAAACTCAGGTTGTCATAAACAGCAGTATGATCTCTTATCCTCAGAGCTGTCTCCCATGCCTATTTTGTTCTACCACACTGGTATTGGTCTATCTTGATTTCTCAGTGTGAGCTACTCCTTGCCTTTTTATTCGAGTGGAAGAGGACTGCTAGCCTATTTTACGCTCTTATCCTTCTTCCAGTTCTCAATGTCGTGCCACATGTTTTTACAAGTATGTTTTACTCTTTGCCTCTCTCTTTTTCGTAGACAGTCTCACGAATCTCAGGCATACCTTAAATTTATCATGTGGCCAAGGAGGATGGCTATGGACTCCCGATTTTCTTAGTACTTTTAGTGGCCACCGCATTCACCCATCAGTGTTTTTTTTTCTATCTTTTTGTTATTCTTTTCTCATATATTACATCTGGACAGAAGTTTCCTCCCCATCCCTTGGTCTTTCCCCTTCATCTCCCCTCTCCCCTGAATCTACCCCTCTCCTCCTCCCATCAGAAAAGACTAAATCTCCAAATGACATCAACCAACCACAGCACAACCAGGTACAATAAGACCAGGCACATACCATGGCATCAAAGGCAGGACAAGGCAACCCAGTAGGAGGAAAAGGACCCCACAACCAGGCCAAAGAATCAGAGACAGGCCCCACTCCTACTGTTAGGATTCCTACAAAAGCATGAAGCTACTCAGCAATAATACAGATGCAAGGGACCTAGGTCAGACCCCTACAGGCTCTAATTTCTGCCCAGAACCTGCAAGTCCTGGTTAGTTGATTCTGTGGGCCATGTTCTAGTGGTGTCCCTGACCCTTCAGCTCCTCCCCAATCCTTCTTCTCCCTGCTTTACATGACTCCCTGAGCTCCTCCTAATGTTTGGCTGTTCCCAATCTGTTGCAGGATGTTCCCATCAGTTGTGGGATGATGTTTCCCTGGTCTCTTTGATGATGAATCTGCTAGGCTCTGGTTCCAGCACACAGTATTTTTTAAAATGGCATCCATTTCAGTATTATTCAGTGATGATTGCAAAAAGCAAAAGTTTATGTGGGGCATATGTTACAATACCAGCAAAATTTACCTTGCACACAAAATTAACTTACTTTAATTTGCATTTCTCAGTCATTCCACGCTTTCTGATAAGACTGTGAAATCCTCTCAAACAATTTTATACATGGTAAAGCCCATAAAATCCCTTTTCAACTTTGTTTTTTTTTCTTGAAGCTCTTTGCCTTCCTAGTCCGATCTAAGCCTATGCTTTTTTGATAGTGTTTCACAACTATTTTGTCTGAAATCTCCATGTTAACATTTTTAAAAATGACCATTTTCACTCCTCTGTTCTGGATGCACTACATTTCATAACTTTCATGACTCTCAATTTTTTAAATTTGTTTTCTCATTTATTTTGTTGTGTACATCTCTCAGTAGCCTTTGCAAAAGGCATGTTGGGTAAACACTTAAAGTCTTGTGTGTCCAGAAAGTCTTTAGTCCATCTTTGCTATTATCATTCTTGATGAAAAATCATTTCCCCTAGTCCTTTGAAGTTTACTTTTTTCCTGCTGGGATAGGGGTTTGTTGGGGATGGAATTTAGGATCTCCCACTTGCTAGGTAGGCTACCATTCAACCGCTGTACCAATCTTCAGCTTTATTTGTCTTTGTTTCTGATGCTATGAACCATGATGGCATATGAGTCTTTAACACGTCTCATAGTGTTCCTTTGGTAGACCCGTTTGGTTTGGAAGCCCATTCTTCCTGGGTGATTTGGTTTTATTATTTATTTGATATTATTTTCAATAATTTTGTTATAGTTATCTTTAGGAGGGCAAGTAGGGAGGTCAGTTTTCTAGATTGATCTTTTATATTAATGATTTTGGAATATTTTATCTAAACAAATGACAAGGAACTAGGGATGTATCTCAGTAGAGTCCTTATCCAGTGTGCAGAAAGCCCTGGGTTTAACCTACAGTAATCTTACCACTCAAGGAAGTCGAAGCAGGAAGATATGAAGTTTAAAGTTGGGTTGGAGTGGTGCTCTCCCAGATCCTGAGTTCAAATTCCAGGACCCACATGGTGGCTCACAACCATGTGTAAAGTGATCTGATGCCCTCTTCTGGTGTCTGAAGACAGCTACAGTGTACTTACATATAATAATAAATACATCTTTAAAAAAAAGAACTTTAAAGTTATTTGTGGTTACATAGGGAGTTTGAGATCAGCCTGAGATACATGAGACCTTGCCTGAAACAAACAAAAACACAGAAAAACGACGACAGTGAACAAACAAAGAAAAACAAATAAAATAAATGATTAGCTTTTTGTTCTGTTTTATTATAATTCTTAATGCATATTTTGAAAATTAATGTTCCTAAAAGTACCTCTTATTTTATTTTTGTCCTTTCTCCCTTTTATCCTTCCTTTTCTCTAGAGATGCCTATTCTTTTATGTATGCTTACAAGTTGATTTATCATTTTTTTAAATGAGTAAGAACATACGGTACTTGCATTTTTGGCTTGTCTTACCTAAGATAAGATTCTCCGTTGTCATCCATATCACTGCAAATGACAACATTTTATCTCTAACAGATAAGTGTTCTATATACTTCCTTTTC
Organism: Apodemus sylvaticus; assembly: GCF_947179515.1. Lineage (NCBI taxonomy): Eukaryota > Metazoa > Chordata > Mammalia > Rodentia > Muridae > Apodemus > Apodemus sylvaticus. The sequence continues at coordinate 103,749,441 of NC_067495.1, read as the reverse complement.
TTTATCTGTTCATCTGCTGAGATGATGCATCTGGGTTGCTTTCTTCTTCTGCCCATTCTGAATAATGCTGCAATAGCATGGAGGCACAAGTATCTTTTATGTAAGCATTTCATCTGCTTTCTCTATATGCTGGGCTGATCTTTTAATTGTTTTATTGTTCTCTTGTATGCCCTATATATTTGATTTAGTTTACCTTATTGAATTACTCCACCTTGTACTCTTAGCCTTTTACCAATTCTTTTTAAAAATGCATAGTTACAACATTTTTAATTTCTAAGAGTCCATTCTCTTTTAGTGGTGTTGTGTTTCATCAAGGACAAACTACATTTGTCCTTCAGTATTTATGGAACACTGGTTTCAGAATCTCCTCCAGATACCAACGTTTCTGCTTTCTCAAGTGCTTTACATAAAATGGCACAGCATTTGTACATAGCCTATGTTCATCCTTGCACATACTTTGAGTCACCTTTAGATAATTTATGATGTGGCATATAAATGCTATACATGTCTTATACTATATTAGAAGGAAAATAACAAAAAGAAATTACAATTTTGTATGCATGTATGTGTGTGTTGTAATTTTTGTGATTGGCATTTGGTTAAAGTTCTAGATATGGAATTCAAGAACAAAAGAGCTCTTATTTCTTTTAAAATATCATAGTTTCTTTGAAGCTCACTTCTATTTTCCCCTTAGTTCCTCATTTTTCATATTTCTTTGTTCTGATCATTCTATTTACTGTTAGGAGCTTTGTGTAGATATCTAGCAGTGGGAATATCTGCCTGTAGTTAAGAATGAAGCTCTAAACAGCAAATCTGAATGCAGGCTTGTTGTCTAGAGAGCAGTTGGCTAACCACCTGTTGTTCAATTTTATTTCATTTGTTTGTTTTTGGCTACTACATGTTAAGATTTAACCCTTGGGTCCAAGACAGTCTTCAGAGAAGAGACTTAGGAATCTTCCCTGCCAGAATCTAGGCACACATTTGGGTGAAAGAAACTGAGATTCTCATGAATACTGTAGCTCCATCACTATTTTTTGTGCCCCATCTCAAATTCAAGTTTGTTTTTACCATTTTCATTCTGGAGCTTCTGTGAAACAATATAGTGGATTTCTGGTTGTTTTTTTTTTTTTTTCTTCTTTTGGTTTTGCACGGCCTGTCTGTTCTCAATGTATGCCAGAACAGGGAGATCTCTATGCATTCCTTCCTGAGATTAATGCTCAGCTTCAGTCCTGCTACCATAGTGCTGACCAACTCTAACTAATACACCTTTCTAGTGTTCTAAGGAAATATAGCTGCTTGGTGCTTATCAATGCTTCCCTTTGAAGATACCTAAGTTTGATTGGCCTCCATGCTGCAAAATCACTGTTCCTGTAATAGCAGCCTTCTCTCCTACATGTTTCCTGGCTCAGATTTGCAGAGGTCTTTGATATTACTAACTATGAAACACTAACATTTCTGTTTCTCTTCTTCCTGTATTAGGAAGTCTATGGGCAAATAATGTAGGACAAAAGAAGTTACAAACGGGTGCGCATGGTATTCCTTTTTGTTGTTTGCCACAGCTTTGGAATTAATTCAACAAGTATTTATTAAGCTTAAACATAGCACATTGGTTTAAAGCTTCAAACAGGCCACCTTTATTATGCTCAAACTCTTTATCTTCTCTTTATTTTAAATTGCACATAATATTGGTATCCTCTCACAGAACTGTGAGCATTAGTTGAGTGAAGACATTAATGAGTTTGCCTGATATCTAGATACCCATTAATAAATGTTAGTCATAATTATTAATAAAGTAACCATTGTTAATATCACTGTGACTCAGGACCTCTGCAAGGGATGTAATGGAAAGTAAAATATAAGTAGGTTTTTTTTTCCCAATAAAAAAGAATGTTTTTTTTACCATTTGTGGACCTTGAGACTATAACTGGTCACAGATTTAAGACTGGAACAAGGAACAAAACCACCACATTTCTAGGATGATTTTGCCAGTGGCAGAAGCTCCTCCTCATAAATGCAAACAATAGCAGGTATTGTATATTCAGTGTTTTCTCTGTACTAAGTAGTTTGCATAAATTATACCATTGAATCTTCAAACCAACCCACAAATTACATACTAACATTTGTATTTTATGAGTAAGGAAATTAAAGCTCAAAGCAGTTTTCTCAAGGTTAAGACAAGTAATAGACTTGGGATTCCACTCTAGACTGCTACCAGAACCTGATTACTGGACCACACATCAGGCTTACTGTGAATTATTATACATAGCAAGTATCTGATGCTGGTTCTTTACTTAGAAAGTAAGAGAACTAAGTGACTGATTTGATCTGAACATGTTTCTTGGATTTGTTTCCTTAGATATAGGAGGTAGCAATTGTAAGACTTTATGAGAAGCTATGAAAAGAGAACAGTATATCAAGATAGGGAGATGTAGGGGTGGGGAACTACTGACAAATTTCCTAATTTGGTCTCAGGATGATTGAGCAAGAACTATCACTATGTACTTTTATACTTTGGCACAAAATAGACTTTTGAACTTAGGTTTTGATGTCAGATGTTTATTTTAAATGAAATTAAGTTGGCTACAAGCACACATTGCTAGAACACACATATTAGATATTTGTAGTGGGTAATAATTAAGAATGAGTACCACGCCGCCAGGCCTCTGCACCACTCTTTCCAAGTATCCAGTAAACCATGACTCTTAAATTTGAATAGAATACTGCTGCAGGGGAAAATGAAACAACTTCAACATATATCTTTTCACAACGGAAATTTCCTCATGACTGAAGAAGTTGCTGGTCATTTTATTTCAATGTTCCCTTCTACCTCCCTCTTTTTTTTCTTTTTTTCTTTTTTTATTTATTTACATTGCAAATGATTCCCCCTTTTCTGGGTCCCCACTCTCCGCAAGTCCCATAAGCCCTCTTCCGTCCCCCTGTTCTTCCATCCACCCCTTCCCACTTCCCTGTTCTGGAATTCCCCTATACTCTTGCACTGAGTCTTTCCAGAACCAGGGGCCACTCCTCCATTCTTTTTGGACATCATTTAATTTGTGGATTATGTCCTGGGTATTCAAAGTTTCTAGGCTAATATCCACTTATCAGTGAGTGCATACCATGATTGATCTTTTGAGACTGGGTTACCTCACTTAGTATGATGTTCTCCAGCTCCATCCATTTGTCTAAGAATTTCATGAATTCATTGTTTCTAATGGCTGAATAGTACTCCATTGTGTAAATATACCACATTTTTTTGTATCCATTCCTCCGTTGAAGGACACCTAGGTTCTTTCCAGCTTCTGGCTACTACAAATAGGGCTGCTATGAACATAGTTAAACATGTGTCCTTATTGCATGCTGAAGAATCCTCTGGATATATGCCCAGTAGTGGTATAACAGGGGCCTCAGGAAGTGACATGCCCAGTTTTCTGAGGAACCGCCAGACTGATTTCCAAAGTGGTTGCACCATCTTGCAATCCCACCAGCAGTGGAGGAGTGTTCCTCTTTCTCCACATCCTCGCCAACACCTGCTGTCTCCTGAGTTTTTGACCTTAGCCATTCTGACTGGTGTGAGGTGAAATCCCAGGGTTGTTTTGATTTGCATTTCCCTAATGATTAATGATGTTGAACATTTCTTAAGGTGTTTCTCAGCTCTCCGAAGTTCTTCATGTGAAAATTCTTTGTTTAGCTCCGTACCCCGCTTTTTAATGGGGTTATTTGGTTCTCTGGGTTCTACTTTCTTGAGTTCTTTGTATATATTAGATATTAGCCCTCTGTCAGATTTAGGGTTGGAGAAGATTCTTTCCCAGTCTGTTGGTTGATGTTTTTTCCTTTTGACGTGTCCTTTGCCTTACAGAAACTTTGTAGTTTTATGAGGTCCCATTTGTCAATTCTTGATCTTAGAGCATAAGCTATTGGTGTTCTATTCAGGAGCTTTTCCCCTGTGCCCATGTCCTCCAGGGTCTTCCCCAGTTTCTTTTCCATTAGTTTCAGTGTGTCAGGTTTTATGTGGAGGTCCTTGATCCATTTGGAGTTAAGCTTGGTACAAGGAGATAAGAATGGATCGATGCGCATTCTTCTGCATACTGACCTCCAATTGAACCAGCAGCATTTGTTGAAAAGACTATCTTTTTTTCCAATGGATGCTTTCAGCTTCTTTGTCGAAGACCAAGTGACCATAGGTGTGTTGGTTCATTTCTGGGTCTTCAATCCTATTCCATTGATCCGCTTGCCTGATATTGTACCAATACCATGCAGTTTTTATCACCATGGCTCTGTAGTAGAGTTTAAAGTCTGGGATATTGAATCCCCCTGAAGTTCTTTTACTGTTGAGAATAGTTTTAGCTATCCTGGGTTTTTTGTTATTCCAGATGAATTTGAGAATTGCTCTTTCTAGCTCTATGAAGAACTGGGTTGGGATTTTTATGGGAATAGCATTGAATCTGTAGATTGCCTTTGGCAAGATGGCCATTTTAACTATATTAATCCTGCCAATCCATGAGCATGGAAGGTTTTTCCATTTTCTGAGATCTTCTTCGATTTCCTTCTTCAGAGATCTGAAGTTCTTGTCATATAGGTCTTTCACTTGTTTGGTTAGAGTCACCCCAAGATACTTTATGCTGTTTGTAGCTATTTTGAAGGGGGTCATTTCCCTAATTTCTTTCTCAGTCTGCTTATCCTTTGAATATATAAAGGCTACTGATTTGCTTGCATTGATTTTGTAGCCAGCCACTTTGCTGAAGTTGTTTATCAGCTGTAGGAGTTCTCTAGTAGAATTTTTAGGTGACCCTTATACTTAAGTGACCTTAAGTATACGATCATATCATCTGCAAATAATGATAGTTTGACTTCTTCCTCTACAATTTGTATCCCTTTGACTTCCTTCTGTTGTCTAATTGCTCTAGCTAGGACTTCAAGAACTATATTGAAAAGATATGGAGAGAGGGGTCAGCCTTGTCTAGTCCCTGATTTTAGTGGGATTGCTTCAAGTTTCTCTCCATTTAGTTTGATGTTGGCTACCGGTTTGCTGTATATTGCTTTTACTATGTTTAGATATGGGCCTTGGATTCCTGTCCTTTCCAAGACTTTTAGCATGAAAGGATGCTGAATTTTGTCAAATGCTTTTTCAGCATCTAATGAAATGATCACGGGTTTTTTTTCTTTGAGTTTGTTTATGTAGTGGATAGCATTGATGGATTTCCTTATATTGAACCATCCCTGCATCCCTGGGATGAAGCCTACTTGATCATGGTGGATGATCGTTTTGATGTGTTCTTGGATTCGGTGGGCAAGAATTTTATTTAGTATTTTTGCATCGATATTCATAAGGGAAATTGGCCTGAAAGTCTCTTTCTTAGTTGGATCTTTGTGTGGTTTTGGTATCAGCGTAATAGTGGCTTCGAAGAAGGAGTTGGGTAGTGTTCCTTCTGTTTCTATTTGGTGGAAAAGTTTGAAGAGTATTGGTGTTAAGTCTTCTTTGAAGGTCTGATGGAATTCTGCACTGAAACCATCTGGTCCTGTGCTTTTTTTAGTTGGAAGCCTATCTATGACCCCTTCTATTTCTTTAGGGGTTATGGGTCTGTTTAGATGGTCTATTTGATCCTGATTTAATTTTGGTAATTGGTATCTGTCTAAGAAAATGTCCATTTCCTCCAGATTCTCCAGTTGTGTTGAGTACAGGTTTTTGTAGTAGGATCTGATGATTTTTTTAATTTCCTCGGTTTCTGTTGTAATATCTCCGTTTTCATTCCTAGTTTTGTTAATTTGGATACTTTCTCTGTGCCCTTTGGTTAGTCTGGCTAAGGGTTTATCTATCTTGTCTTTTTCAAAGAACCAGCTTTTGGTCTTGTTGATTCTTTGTATGGTTCTCTTGGTTTCTACTTGATTGATTTCAGCCCTGAGTTTGATGATTTCCTGTCTTCTCCTCCTCCTGGGTGAATTAGCTTCTTCTTGTTCCAGGGTTTTCAGTTGTTTCATTAATCTTCTAGTGTAAGCTCTCTCGAATTTCTTTTTGGAGGCACTCAAAGCTATGAGTTTTCCTCTTAGCACTGCTTTCATTGTGTCCCATAGATTTGTGTATGTTGTGCCTTCATTTTCATTAAATTCTAAGAAATCTTTGATTTCTTTCTTTATTTCTTCCTTGACCAAGGTATCATTGAGTAGAGTATTGTTCAGTTTCCATGTGTATGTGGACTTTCTGTTGTTTTTACTGTTACTAAAGACCACTTTTACTCCATAGTGATCTGATAGGAGGCATGGGATTATTTCAGTCTTCTTATTTAGGTCTTATTGAGGTTGTTGAGGTCTGTCTTGTGACCAACTATATGATCTATTTTGGAGAAGGTACCATGAGGTGCTGAGAAAAAGGTATATTCTTTTGCTTTGGGATGAAAAGTTCTATATATATCTGCTAACTCCTATTGGTTCAAAGCTTCAATTAGTTTCATTGCCTCCCTTTTTAGTTTCTGTTTTCCTGATTGGTTCATTGGTGAAATTGGAGTGTTGAAGTCACCCACAATTATTGTGTCAGGTGCAATGTGTACTTTGAGCTTTAGTCAAGTTTCTTTTATGAATGAGGGCACCCTTGTATTTGGGGCATAGATGTTCAGGATTGAGAATTCTTTTTGTTGGATTTTTCCTTTGACCAGCAAGTAGTGACCTTCCATGTCTCTTTTGATGACATTAGGTTGAAAGTCAATTTTATCTGAAATTAGAATGGCAACGCTGGCTTGTTTCCTGGGACCATTTGCTTGTAGAATTGTCTTCCAGCCTTTTAATCTAAGGGAGTTTTTGTCTTTGACATTGAGGTGTGTTTCCTGTATGCAGCAAAATGTAGGGTTCTGTTTACGTAACCAGTCTGTTAGTCTATGTCTTTTTATTGGGGAATTGAGTACATTGATGTTAAGAGATATCAAGGAGTAGTGGTTATTGCTTCCTATCATTTTTTATTTTAATTTTATACGTGTGTGGTTATCTTCTTTGGGTTTGATGAAAGAGGCTTAATATCCTGCTCTTTCCAGGGTATAGTTTCCCTTGTTGTAATGGTGCTTTCCCCCTACTATCCTTTGTAGGGCTGGGTTTGTAGAAAGATATTGTGTAAATTTGGTTTTGTCATGGAATATCTTGGTTTCTCCATGTATAGTAATTGAGAGTTTCGCTGGGTATAGTAGTCTCGGCTGGCATTTGTGTTCTCTTAGAGTCTGCATGAGCTCTGCCCAGGATCTTCTAGCTTTCATGGTCTCTGGTGAGAAATCTGGTGTAATTCTGATAGGTCTTCCTTTATATGTTACTTGCCCCTTTTCTCTTACTGCCCTAAGTATTCTTTCTTTGTTTAGTACATTTGGGGTTTTCATTATTATGTGACTGGAGGTATTTCTGTTCTGGTCCAGTCTGTTTGGAGTTCTGTAGGCTTCTTGTATATTCATGGGCATTTCTCTCTTCAGGTTAGGGAAGTTTTCTTCCATAATTTTGTTGAAGATATTTGCTGGCCCTTTAAGTTGTAAATCTTCACTCTCATCAATACCTATAATCCTTAGATTTGGCTTTCTCATTGTGTCCTGGATTTCCTGGATATTTTGGGTTACAAGTTTTTTGCATTTTGCATTTTCTTTAACTGTTGAGTCCATGGTTTCTATGGTATCTTCGGCATCTGAGATTCTTTCTTCTATCTCTTGTATTCTGTTGTTGATATTTGCATCTATGGTCCCTGATTTCTTCCCAAGGTTTTCTATCTCCAAAGTTGTCTCCCTTTGTGCTTTCTTGGTTGTTTCTACTTCTATTTTTAGATCCTGGAATTTTTTGCTCAGTTCTGTCATTTGCTTGTTTGTGTTTTCCTCTAATTCTTTAAGTGATTTTTGTGTTTCCTCTTTCATGACTTCTGCCTGTTGATCAAGGTTCTTCTGTATTTCTTTAAGTGATTTTTGCGTTTCCTCCTTATTGGCTTTTGTATTCTCCTGAATTTCTTTCAATGATTTTTGTGTTTCCCTTGTAAGGGCTTCTAATTTGTGATCCATTTTTTTCCTGAATTTCTTCAAGAATGTCCTTCATGTGTTCCTGTACTAGCATCATGACCAGTGATTTTAAATCTAAATCTTGTTTTTCTGGTGTGTTGGGGTATCCAGGACTTGCTAATGTTGGAGAATTGGGTTCAGATGCTGCCATAATGCCTTGGTTTCTGTTAGTAACGTTCCTACGTTTGCCTTTAGCCATTTGGTTCTCCCAGGAGTTAGATGGTCTTATTGTCACTGGCTGGTGCTTCAACCTACTGTGGATCTTTAAGGTTATCTCTGCAACACTGGATGACTGGGTTTCTTCTGGACCAGATTACTGATATGCTGGCTTCCTCTTTTGTGCCTTTGGAGCCCTTCTCAGTCTTGCCTCAAGCAATGTTATACTTAGGTTGTCATGGTCAGCCAGGCATTCTCTGTCTGCTCTATTATGGAGGGAAGAAGTTGTGGTGGGTGTCACTCCCTCTGTTGATTCTCACATAGGACACAGGTCCTGCGATGGACTGGCTTGCAGATGAACCGCCTATGTGCTCAGTTCCTGAGTGCAGGCAGACCCCTGGTGGTTTGCACCACCAGAAATCTAAAGCTCAGGGTGATACAGTACCTAGTGATCCTCTTGTGTCCCTGCAGACAGCAAATATGGCCACGGGGCTTCTCTCCTTCCACAGCTTCCTGGGCTGGACACAGGCCCCACTCCAGGTGGGCTGGCAGACAAAAGCCGCCCATGTGCTCAGTTCCTCAGTGCAGGCAGACCCCGGGCGGTTTGCACCACCAGAAATCTAAAGCTCAGGGTGTTACAGTACCTAGTGATCCTTTTGTGTCCCTGCAGACAGCAAATATGGCTGCGGGGGTTCTCTCCTTCCACAGCTTCCTCTCTACCTCCCTCTTAACCATAGCAGAAGAGATTATTAGAAGAAACAACTTCAGTTTTATATTTAACCATATTGTTACATAGTTTCACTCCCTATATTTATTTTATGTTATGTATTATATATTTTATCTATTAATATTAATAAATGGTATTAAATTTTAAAAACTCCCAATTACATAATGCCAATTTATATAATCTTAATATTTCTAACCTCTCTAAAACACCAGAAGTAAGTCTGAAGCCATCTGGATATCCATGTCCCCCTCTCTGCTCTGTCCCTGTGGTCCACTGAGCCTCCTTTCTCTCTCCCCTCCCCTCACTTCCCTTAGCTCCTCCTCCTCTCTCCCCTCCAATCACTGGCCTCTCACTTCCTCAATGTGAATGAATAGGAAATATCTTGCAACATTCCACCCTTTCTGTTTAATGAAAAAAAAAAACAACAACTTTCTATCCAAATATAACTTGAGCACAACTATTACCATTTTGTAAATTACAAAGTATAAGATAGACCTAACACCCAGTCCATCCTCTCTGTTAATCAAACAGAACTTCTGTTATCTATTTTATCTTAAAAGACTATAATAATTAATACCTGACTCATGTCTTGGCTATAAATAGTATGTCATCTGCAAACTACCTATTTAAATCTATATCAGCTTTCTAGATGTTAAACAGCTTGGGCTGGCTATGAGACTAACAGTCTCCAATCCTGTCAGAAATCCGGGAGTGACCAATAATAACTGAAAAGAAACAGGAAGCCTAACACAGCTTCCAACCCTTAGCCAAATAATAGAGACCACTGAAAACCTGGACAGTCCTTCTCCTTAAACATTGGAGCATTGGTCTTCAGCCTCCTGGCCCAGGGTCATCTGACAGACTTAGAGAACAGGATTTATCAAGGACTCGCCCCCTCTGTCTCGGCAGAAATCAAGCTGTCCCAAGCTGTAAAAGTGTTCTTTTTCTGACCAGTATTTTGTCTGTAGACGGAGAGAGGCAACTTTTGCCTCCTGTCTATCTTGTCATGGCTGGAGTAATTTACAGAAGCTCAATTTCTTCTTTGAATCCAAGACAGGGAAACTGTCAGGAGCAGACTGGTCTCACCAACAAGTGCATAAGAAACATTAAACGTCACATTCTGTGGATTTCTGACATTTTTGAAAAAAAAAAAAAACTATGTAAAGTAATGTGGACTGTTGCCCATTAATTACTTTCAGCTGTTTCTGACTAAAATCTAGAAAACACCCTAACAATAAACTCAGAACCTTATATTTCTATTTGGCCTTAAACTCACAGGCTTAAACATCTCAGATATGTTATAATAACAGTAAAGAAGGACTGGGTCTAAGCCTTGTACTTTTAAATATTTAGTATCAATAGAAGAAATTTATACCAATGAAAACCTTGATTATGAATCAAAATAAATTCTTTACCAAATAAGAACTCATGATTTGAACTTAGTAACAATTAAAAGTATTTTTACCAAATGAAATTATGTCTATGTAGTCAATAGTATTCCCTCCCTGTTTCAAATCTGACCATTTTTACATTCCCTAGAAAGACAACTTAATAATAATAACCCTCTCCAGCCCCAAATCCCAGGGTCAGTGACTCTTTGTAACTTCTTCAAGCTGAATATGGGCATTGAGATATTAATAAGGGGGTGGGGGAAGGGTAGGAAAAATGGGGGAGTTGGTTGGTCTCTGATGTCTGCGTCTTGACTGGATCTAGCTGAAGTCCAGGACCTCAGGAGTTCAAGCAGGTCAGTTCAGCATGTTTGACGAGGAGACTCAACCTGGCTGTATTTTCTGTAATATACAAATCTCAAAACAAAATTTTAGTATCACAAAGACAGATTTTCTGTTTGATATTCTGGAATCTAGTCCTCTGGAGGTCTCCCTCTATCATTTCTGATCCAAATAGCTCTGGAAGATGTTCAGAGCCTAATCACACATTCTAAAAACACAAAGACAAAACCTTTTCCCCAAAGTAGCATATCCTTGTGCCAGTAACCAGAAAACCCTTCATTTTGACCTCTCTCCCAGAGGAATAATGTAACTACAAAACTCAACATCACACCCATGATGAAAATCAAAACAATCCCAAACAAATGAAAAAAGGTAAGATACCGTATGAGCCTCTACTTAGGCATTTACTATATTGCCAAGCAGGAAAAGACACCAAAAATTCCACGTGTGGGCCACGTTAAGAGGAATATGAGCTGCCTCTGGCTAGGTGAACACGCTATGCCACCTTTTGTTTGGGTCTCTACCCCGAGCAGCCATTTTATCATCTATCTGTTTTTCCCCTCTATCTGTTGAGCTCTCTACCTGAGCCACAGATTGTAAATAATCCCTGTACTAAGCAGGCAAGTGTTGTCACTATACTCTTTACTCTATAGTCAGTGACTACCTCCCTGTCCTAGTTCAAGTTAAAACAATCTAAAACCAGTGAAATAAACTATCCTTATTCTAACTTAACACAATTGATTCACTCTTCCAACTGTACCCGCTTATAAGCAGGCAGCTAGTAAAAGTAGGATTTAAACCAAGAATCCCTGTGGCGCCCACCTTAGAATTTAAGTATCCTGTTAAGACCTCTTTTCCCCACTAGGGGTCCTCAGTATTCTCATTCTTTCCTTTGTTTCAACTTGTGCACTTGAGTCACATGACTCAATTTTGGTGCTCTTAGTTACTCACTTGATAACAACAACAACAACAAAACAAAAGAAAATAAATCTCTAACTTTTAGACTAAAAAACTCAGGTTTCTAGTGGAAATAAGCCCAGCCATCAAGTTGGTTTGCCAAATGTAGTGGGTAATAATTAAGAATGAGTGCTACCCTGCCAGGCCTCTGCACCACTCCTTCCAAGTGTCCAGTAAAGTATGACTCTTAAACGTGAATAGTTAATCAAATATATTTATGTATATAAAACTTCAAATTACATAATGCCAATTTACAATGATAAAGTCTTATCCCAATATTTCTAAACTCTCAGCACACCAGAAATATATCTGAAGCTGCCTGGATCTGTGAGTCTCTTCCTCCGCTCCCTCATGCAGTTCCCAGGCTCTGCCCTCCTTCTCTTAGCCCCTCCTCCTTTCTGCCCTCCAATCACTGGCCTCTCGCAGCCTCAATGTGAATGGATAAGAAATATCTTGCAAGGTAAATTTTCCTCAAGTGTAGCTTTATAATGTTAAGCAAAGGGAATCCTCTTAGTTTCTTAGGATGCTAATTGTAGGAAGCTTATGTTCCTCATAGCTACTGTCTTTCATTACCCTAAACATGGCTGCTTGGCAGAGGGGATGTTAAGCTGAAGGGGAGACAACAGCTTGGACATTTCAGAAAAAAGCCCAGGAGACATTTTAAAAGTCTGTAAAGAAGGATTTCCCAAATTTCAGTGACCACTCATCTGTTTACCTTACTCTGTATAAATTGACTATTGTGTTCAGGACAGTCATACCAAGCACTGTTTTTTCACTTAGCTTTTGACGAACTCAAACAGAAATTCAATTAACTTGAAGTTCTTAAGTCTATGCATGTGTCTAGCTTCTTGTTTGAAAGTGGTGCTGCAATTTTTGTTATTCAAATAATGATTGTTTGAAGTAGGTTTTAGTGTATACTTCTGAGGACCACATGATGACAATCAACTTTATACCAACATAAATTGCTGAAAATATTCAGATAGCCCTCCACCTTACTGTGACTTTATTCTTATTTTTAATGGTTCTTAAAAGCTTAGAATAGAGATACCTAAAGTCACGAAATAAAAACCAGTGATATATTTCAGTTACCATTATTCAGATTCAGATCTACACAGTGGGCAAAGACAATAGCATGAATCATTAGTGGTTTTTCTCTTCTGGACTGTGAGGTCAACAAAGTTATCTGTCTGGCAGGTGTTCCTGCCCAGTCTGTTTTGCTTCTTGTCTTAGTCAGTTTTCTGTCCCTGTAACAAAAGACCAGGAGCATCAGAGCTTATTGAAGAAAATGTTAAATGGAACTTAGAGTTTACGATGGTGAGTTTATAACTATCATGGCAGGAAGGGTGACAACAGGCAAATGGGCATGGTCCTAGAAGAGTAGCTTACATTTGATCCCCAGTGTGGAGAGATAGATAGCCCAACCCCAGTGACCCATCTTCTTGAACAAGTACACACCTACTCCAACAAGGCCACACCTTTTAATTCTTCCCAAAGAGTTCCACCAACTCAGGACCAAATATTTAACATTTGAGCCTATAAGGGCCATTCTCGCTCAAACCACTACACTAAAACAAAACAAAAACAAACAAACAAAAAACTCTTTTAGTGAGAAGCCAGGATAAGGTGACAGAGCATGTCCGGGTTACCCCTTGCTTCATCCTTTACTTCTAATTCTTATTATTTGTTACAAATACAACTAGAAAACTTTTGTGATTGATACTAACAGAGCATGCTTAGGACTTTAAACTTATTTGAAGGTGGAAATTTCCATTGCATAGGAGCTGAATGGGTGAAATAGACCCAAGTTTTCCCATGGATAGTGGGCCAGGGTGACAGCTCCTTCTTTGTAATTGAACACTGCTGGTAAGCTTTTCTCTTAACTTCAAGCTCCTCTTCATTATATCTTTGTGGCTATGAGGGCACTTACAGTAGACCCCTCTCTTCCCCCCTCTGTCTGTCTGTCTGTCTGTCTGTAAAATATGGAAGAGTTGATAAAATCCTGAAGAATAAACTTCAAGTTTCAGTAATCATAGGGAGTTGCTGTCAGCCGGTTCTACCAGGGGGCTACCTGAGAACACAGAGGGGCAGCATAGACTAGCCAGCAGAAAACACTGTGTAGTGTGTCAACTCAGAGGCAAAAGTGTTTTTTAAGAGTTTCAATGCTTTTGTGTATGTCATAGATAGATAGATGTGGTCTCTTTCGCAGAAGGCTCTATGCCTTTCAAAGCAGAATACCAGTACTCTTTTCTGATTTCAGGGGCTTCCTGCCCTGTGGGTGTTTAAAAACTAGTTTTTATTTTACTAGTATTGATTTTGTACTCTGCCTTCTTTCCTTCACCTTTTCTCATAACCTACCAATATCTCGGAAAGTAGTTGGGCTCTTGCAGGAATCCTAAAGGCAAGCACTCTTCACAAAAGTCAGGACAAAGGATTATTGAGAACTTCCTAAGTGACCTCCCTGTATGGTCATTCATTAAAGGTGGATACCCTGTTTTGATATATTTTTAATCCATTTTGGAAGAATGCATGTTGGTGTTGGGTAGTGGAGAGAGTTCATTGAATCAGAATTCAGGAGACTGAGACTCAGTAGTCTAAAATAAATGGAAGTATAATAGTAACTATTTAGAAAAAGGGGGGATATTTATTGTATATGGAATGGGGCATTGGGGTAGATATCAATTCAGGGTATGTGGAAATATAATGTTAGGTAATGTTATTGACATAAGCAATTGACTTTTTCAGCCTGAAATACAGGAGAGAGGTCTGAATTGGAATCTTAAGTCTGAGAGTTATGGGGTAGATATGCTATTTCAATTCATAAAATTAGAAGTGGTCATCAATGAAGAAAGTGTAGATAGACAGGAAGCTAAAGACCTGAGTTTGGGGCACTCTAATATGAAGAGAAGAGAAGAGAAGAGAAGAGAAGAGAAGAGAAGAGAAGAGAAGAGAAGAGAAGGGAAGGGAAGGGAAGGGAAGGGAAGGGAAGGGAAGGGAAGGGAAGGGAAGGGAAGGGAAGGGAAGGGAAGAGAAGAGAAGAGAAAACTAAACAAGAACCCATATATAGGCTAAAAAATGTTTGTTTGCTAATTTTAGTCTCTTGACTTGGCCAAAAGTCAAGAACTTTTAGAGGAGATCAGAACCAGAAGGGACTGTAGCCAATGTTTTTTTTTTCTTCCAATCAAGAAAACTAATCCAAGATATAGGAGCCCTGTAATCTATTCCTGATTTTATGTTTGAATGAGTAAACTTGTCAGATCACCTAGCTTCTCTGGATCTCCCTTTTCTACCTATAAAAATACCTAATCAAATGATAGAAAAGGTTATGGTAATTCTGTATTATCATTTATGTAAGGTAATGTGTGACTCACCCAAACATTTTTTCCTTAGGAACAGTCTATTGCTTTTACAACTTTCAGATATATTAGAATCTCTCCGAGGCTTTTCATAAACCCCAAATTAGCATCACAATTTGTTACTATGAATTTGGCTTTGATTTATCTTGGTGATGCTAATATGAAGTCATGGTTGACCCAGCATATTCTATGTAAACAAAGCATGGCACTATCCTGTTAGCTACTGCACCTCTCTGCATATTGACTTGCATTTCCAATACAAACAAATTCAGTTAATTTTAAGTGTGTTCATTCGCCTCACACATGAAGCTTGTCACAGGAGGTTAGCTCTGTCGACCTTAGGATATAAAATCTGTGAGTAATCAGCTTTCCTCAAAGCTTGGTAAAAATGATATGATCATAAACTTCTTGACTTTTGTACTTGATTTGAAATGCTATAGAAAACCATGAGTCCATGACTGTAGGGGACTGAAGAGTACGCAGGCTGTTTAAAAAAAAGTACAAGGGTTATTCCAGAAATAACTTAGAAGGTCAATGAACAGTAGTACATCAGGCATGGTACACAAATATCAATGACTTTGGAACAATTGTGTAGCAGGCATATTCATGCAATTTTCTGTAGTCTACCTATTGGTTTATGGGGGTTTCTCCCCAAAGTTTTGCAACTTTACTAGCCAATTGGATGCAGGATTTGTTGACTTAAATTCAAATTGCCTAGTGTGTGAATATGCATTTAAAACTGAATCCTAGTGGCCATTTTCTCTGAGGAGTATGTGTCTAATAGACTAGGCATTTTGGACAAAGCCAGGGAGAAAAAGGCATGGATTGTGGTGACCAATTATTTACAATTTTGTCACATATAGACCTACCACTCTAGTAGTGCAAGGATGTGATTTTATCATGCACAGCACACCAATAATTTTCTTGGAACTCCCCTTGTCTAGTCTCATGCTTGGTTTTTTAGTGCTCTTTTTAAGTCCTAAATCATATTTTTAGTTGAGTAGCATAAACATATACTGTGTATGACTTGGTTTTGCTCATAAAATTGTCGTATTTGATATATTTAAAGATGTTAAGGCCTGGGGGGAGGGACAAAAAATTCAGAGGAGAAACCAAGCAAATCCTCAGAAATATTTTCCTCCTCTGGGCCTTCAGCTCTGCTCCATTCAGATGTGTGGCACATAATAATGAAGAGAAGGTTGGAATATCCTCTAAAATTGCTCTAGGGTGAGTAGGGCTCAAGGTAATTGTAATTTTTAAAACTAGGTTTCACCGTTGTTTGGAACCATCTACAATTCAATCTACTTTATCGCACAAGCCATGAATAATGCTATGAAAGAAAATGGACAGGCTAGTGCTGCCAGCCTAGTTCAGCATTCCAGAAACATGCAGTTCTATGGATTCAACCAGTTCATAAGGACAGATTCCAATGGAAACGGAATTTCTGAATATGTAATCCTGGACACCAATGGAAAAGAATGGGAACTCCGTGGCACCTACACTGTGGACATGGAAACTGAATTGCTGAGGTTCAGAGGGACTCCCATTCATTTCCCTGGCGGCAGGCCTACTAGTGCAGATGCAAAATGCTGGTTTGCAGAAGGGAAGATCTGCCAAGGAGGTAAGTAATGGGAAATCACTGGTCATCACTTTAGTTTAGTGTGGGCTATAGGGATGCTTCTTTAAGACAAGGTATATTTTAATATTGAAGCACTCATAAGAGCAGACGTTTGTATTTCAGGTTGCACAAACATCTTAATTTCAAAATAATCAGAACCACAAGAGACACTTTCCAGTCTTAAAGAATCACTTACAGTTTAAAAGCAAACCTATCACTGGTTCTGAAAAAGGTCTCAGTCTTTTCTCAAAGACATTACTCTAACAAAAGGAAAACACTTTCCTCCCTTGACTTTAGCTGCCTGTGGCCTGTTGTTTCTTTCCCCTACCAGAAAGAACACCTGTGTATCCTACCCTTATCAGTCAGATCCTACCACAAGAACACCATCTTTACATCATCTCCTCACTGAACCTTCTCATTAACCTTCTATGCCTTACAGCTTAGCACAAAATCACCTCTTAGTTGTTGCTCATGTAGTGGCTGCATCTCCTCACTCTCTGAATATACTGTTCCTTGAGGGTAGGAACCACAGCTAATAATTTTGATGTTCCTTACTATTGTGATCATAAAAAGTGGAAGAGGTTAAGAAAATATGTTTTATGGTGGTGTGGGGGAAGGGGCTGTCTCAGCGGGCCCATGCCAAGGCATCTCTTCCCCTTGAGGGACCAGAAACCAGTATGGTATAGAATAGAGTTCATTCAGGGCATGGGGAGGGGAGTTAAGGGGGTAGTAGAGGCAGAGAAAGGGAGAGAGAGGGAGAGAGTAGAGAAACAGAAGCCAGCCATGAACATGTGGAGAGAGGGGGGAGGGGTAGGAGAGCCCAAGAGGGTAGGAGAGTGTGAGAATAAGAGATGTAAGAGGGGTAAGAGATATAAGACAGAGAGAGGAGGGACTGAGCAGCCCTTTTTATAGTGGACGTTTTTATAGGGGCTGTTGCCAGGTAACTGTGGGGAGGGGCATACCTCGCTGTTGCCAGGTAACTGTGGGGTGGAGTTTAGACAGAATCCTAACACTCACCAGTCCAGCAGTTTGATTGACTTGTGGGCCCCTTCTAGCTTTTGCAAGAGGGAAACCACATCAAATCTCTGATAGCCAGAGCGTACCTTTGGAATTACCCATATTATCCTGATGGAAATATCTGTCTATACCTTTTCCAAAACATGTATGCCTACTTGAACTAAGGCTTGACTTTGATTTTACTTCAGCATCACATATCCAGCTGCCTCTTCACTCATATCATTAAGTATGTTCTCTTGAAATACTTGTAATCTATTTAAACACTTAGATTCATGTGTTAATTCATATCCAAATTATATGCTTATGAAAACACTAATTGTCATAAATTGGCCCTACCTCACCCTTGAAGGACAAATGTTATGTAATTCATGAGGTCGGTGACCTCAGGTGGGATTAAGAAGGGCTTTTATTTTAGACAACATACTACTTACCCTTCACAGGTGAGCTATCATACCTAATCTCAAGAATGTTATTGTTATCCTACATAAATGTTTGTATTCAGAGTTTTCCATTTGTACACTTTTTCCTCCAATGAAAACACCCCCATCAGCCTTCATTCATGCGATTCCTTATTGTCAAGAGTGGCAAGTGGGTTTGCTTCAGAACAGTGAAATTGTGTTCTTGTCCATAAAGTCAACAAGACAGACTATGCTGTAGAAATAATAGAATTAGGTTAGGTACATCTGGCTTGATTTTAGAGTCACCAGACAGCATGGGGAGTCACTCACTCTGTGGTGTGCTTTATTTACTCCTTTTTCTGTTTTAATGCTGTCCTTTTTCTTCTCTCGCCCTCTGAGCAGGTATTGACCCTGCCTTGACCATGATGGTCTGCTTTGCTTTGCTTATAGCCTTGCTGTCTATCAACGGATTTGCTTACTTTATAAGGTACTAATTTTTTTTGTTCTTTTTGTATTCACAAAATAGAAGTCCACAACAGCCTTGTTAATATTGATTTTCAAGAAGTCATTGTTTCAATACAATTGCCTCATTATATGACCCACGGATTTTCTTTCTCATAGTATTTTACTATCCCTACTGGCCCCATTTAAGACTGAAATGTTTTCGTGATGCTGAGAAAAACTTTCACAGCTGTATTGTCAGTGGTGATGTTGCCTATGAGTATATCAATATGTTGGTAAGATAAGAGAACGAGGATTTTAGGCCTTTCTGTTATTGCTTATCTATGCCCCACCTTCTCCATGAAATGCTACAGTCGCAGATGGAGTTGGAATATTTTAGGTAGGCTTTAGCTAGACTCTAAGCTCTATGTATAGTGGTGCTAAGTCATACATATGGACTAGCAGATCCTGCTTGAGCATTCAGTGTGTGAAGGCAAGTGCTACTAAGTCCGAAGAGTTGAGTTTGAGTCCTGTGACCCACAATGAGGAAACAAGAGAATGGATTTCCACAAATTGTCCTCTGACCAACAAATGCACACTGTGGCACACGTGAGCTCATCTCCTCTCCCTACCATGCACACACATAGGATACATACAAAGATTTTAGGAGGTATAGAGTAGCTTAGTGGATAAGATTGAGTACTGAGTGGCTTTCAGCGCCCATGCCAGGGAGCTCACCACTGACTGTAATTCCAGTTCCAAGGAATCTGATGCCTGCTTCTGGCTTCTGCAGACACTGAACTCATATATATATAATTTAAAATAAATAAGTAAAAGTGAATAAATCACTTACTTCAGTATGTGATTTATAGTAGGTTTTCAAAAATGGAAAAATTTGAGCCCTTTGCAGACTTCTCCTGGTAATTGTTGAAAACCCAGGCTCTTCATTTGGGCATCTGTGCTTCTTGTCCAGAGTATTACAGTCTGGGTTTCTACTGTTCTTCCTTGGATTAAAAAGTACCCTCTTCATTCATCAACATCATAGTTATCATCAAGTCTGTCTTCCTCCCTCAAATCCCTTAACAGGTGGTCCACTAATTGGATGACCTGTTTTCAAGACTGGTCTGAATGTGACACGAGGCCAAGTAATTTAATATTCATTCAACATCCTTAGATATTCAGCAAAAATAAATGACAGACAATACCCACCCCCGGGGAGATTTTAGGAGTCACAGGCTCTTGTTACCCAGTATTTAACCATTTCATGTCAAGGTAAAAAGTGGACTCACAGTCAGCTTCTTACATTCCTAATCAAATGATAATTCTTGATTGTCTTTTAAACAGAATGGTTTGGTACTCTGGGTTTTGCGTGAATTCAACCCATTAATCATTGGGAAGAGAAGGGAAAAAAGAAAAAAAAAAGCAGAGCCACAAAGGTGGGGGGGTTGTTTGGAGCTTGTGAGCTAAAGGGCAAAGAAGACTGAAGAGGGACATGATTGGAGAGGGACATGATTAGAGAGGAAAATGATTGGAGAGGAAAATGAGTTTGAGACAATTGGTACTTCAAGTGGTCACAGAAAACTCAAAGATGAGTGAGAGGCACATCATTTCCCAGAGTCACTTGGTCCTTGGTTCCTCGGCTAACAAAGTATAAAAGATGCGCCTTCCTCCCTCTCTCTGCCCACCATGGCTGCAATCAGAAGAGCCGAGCAGCTGATGAGTGTCTGTACTAGATGATTACTTGCAGGAGAGTCACTCTCTGTTCCTTTTCTGTGTGTTTTGATTGTTTAAGGTTTTTTTTTTTCCAGAAAGAAAGCCGTGCAAAGAACCTAACTACCCCAAAACAAAGGATTCTTTGAACTTCTCTTTTCTCCCCACTCCTCTGAACCAGTTTGCATAGCCTTTCTGTAAAGCTTTCCTGAGCTTTGTGATCCTAATGATGATAATGATGATAATGGGCCCTGATACTTCCCCAGCGCTTCCTGCTTTTCAGAGCACTTTCACATACATTATCTCATTTGATTTTCAAAACAACTCTCTACAGCAGGGAAGGTCAGGAGCTTTATTTGGCTAGACAGGAGACACTGAACAAGAAGGGGTTAAATGATTTATCCAAGGTCACCTGCACCTGGCTAGTTAATGGAAGAGTCAGTGCTGCACCCCCTCCCTCCCAAATCAGGAGTCCAATTTGCTTTCTACTTGATTGTATTGTGAAGTACAATTATTGTCACAGGTGTGCCTGCTTTAATGCGTAGACAATTTTCTACACATATGAAACTGATAAGTTAGGGAGTGATGTCTTACTTTGCCAAAAGATTCATGTGCACTACCCAAGAAGTCACTACAGGGCTCTTTTAATTTTCTCTGCTGGGTAGCAGCTCCCACCGGTGATAAGGGACATATTTGTTGGCAGACAATTAGAAACACATTAATTGTTTGTTGCCAAACCAGTGAAGTCACGGAGAACAATCGACTGAGTTGCTGGTCCTTAAAGCTACCGTGATGTTATTATAGAAGTCTCCTTAGACCAGTTCGGGAAAGCATTTTGATTCGCTGGTTGCTACTCTCACCCTGGCTCTTGCAGTGAACACAGTACAGTATTGAATTATGGAAGAAAAAAAGAAAGTCAGAGCATAGCCATTAAGCAGACCGAGAAAGAGAGGGGGGAGAAGGAGGGGGGAAAGAGAGGGTGAGAGAGAGAGAGAGAGAGAGAGAGAGAGAGAGAGAGAGAGAGAGAGAGAGAGAGAGAGAGAGAGAGAGAGAGACAGAGACATAGAGACAGAGAGAGACAGAGAGAGAGAGACAGAGGGAGGGAGAAAGAAAGAGTCAGAAGGGGGAACGGAGGGAGACAGACAGACAGACAAAGGTTCCTTCCTCATTTTAAATTGCCTAAGTTGCCTGGTAGGCCTACCTGACTGTGTGAGGTGAACAACATACATTCCTATATCTCTATTGATTTGTATAAAATAATTGCATCACCTGCAAATTAAAGGACATCTTTGGAGAGAGTCGTGTTTAAACTGTGTCTGTGTAATACTCACACAACAGACTAATTCAGTAAAACGAAAAAAAAATCCAGTCAGCCCACTTGTTTGGAATAATGTAGACAAAGCAAACAACTGACTGGTTTTTTTTTTCCACTTTTCAACTTGTTGCTTTGGCAACGCATGTACGTAGCTTTGTGAGACAAGTGGTCTTGTGGGCAGAAATCTAGGCCTACAGCCAGGGACCAAGAATTCCAGCTTTGCCTA
The DNA here is from genome assembly GCF_947179515.1 of Apodemus sylvaticus. NCBI lineage: Eukaryota > Metazoa > Chordata > Mammalia > Rodentia > Muridae > Apodemus > Apodemus sylvaticus. Next base: position 103,727,784 of record NC_067495.1, on the reverse strand, counting down.
AGGCTAGAGAATCTCACACAATTTTTATTATTTTGCTTTGTTTCCTTAATGCGTTTTTCTTTATAAACTGACGATCACTGACTTTTGGCCCTACGTTTATCAGGATGCAGAGTGTGAGTAAGAAGTAGGCAGAGCTCCTTAAAATGATTTGGAGGAGTTTGGAATGTGCCTGTGATGTGAGATCACCATTTTATTAGTCTGAGATACTATCCCTACATTCAGTAATATTTTCACGTTTGTGTTTTTGTTTTTGGAAGTTGCAATTATCAGGTTTATTGTTGTATTCCTTTGCTGTAGATATTATGGTAAAGATCCATGTATGTGATGTATATATTTTATTCATATGTCTATGGATATATATCTATTAGAGACAAGCATTAGTACCCTCTTCCCGATCATCTTATTTCATATTTGTTTCAGGCGACGTATAAATAAAATCCAGTTGATTAAAGGCCCCAACAGAATCCTACTGACTTTGGAAGATGTGACATTTATTAATCCCCACTTTGGCAGTAAGGTAAGTAGCCCCCTTTCTGACTTTATTGCCTGATATCATAGGCAGAAGCTACAAGTTAGCATTGAATGCATGCCATTTATTAGTTTCAATTATGATATGCTATAAGACTAAAATACATGAGCTGGAGATATTAAAGGCTAGACTAGCAACCAAAAATATAAAAGTAAAATACATACTGTATTTGGAACACTTGACAGATACAGGAAGACCATCTCACAAGATCCTGCTTACATGTAGAAATAGGAAAACGAACTAATGGTCAGCAGAAAGTAGGAAGGGTAGAAGACAGGGAAATAGTCAGATATTAGATAAATGGTACCAAAATGCAGTTAGACAGGAGGAATGAATTCCAGGGAATACCCAGGTGACTGTACTTTACAACTTCTTGCATAGCTGACAAAGAAAAAGAAAAAGAAAATGAAAAACAAGAGGCTAAAAATACAGGGGACTAAAACTATAGCTACGCAGGTAAAAGCTACATTGCTCTTGCAGAGGACCTGAATTTATTTCCCAGCGCCGGAGTCCAGCAGCTTACCTATAACTCTAGCTCCAGTGGATTCAACACCCTCTTTGAGTCTCCTCAGGCACCTATACGTATGTAGCATGTGCACATACACATGTACACAGACAAATTCACAAAATAAAAATACATTTTAAAAAAGAAATGTTTTATATCTATAAAATTAAGAATATCAAGATGTTAATTACTCTTACTTGTTCAGCATGTATTATATGCATATATCAATTATTTAGTTTTATCCCCTGATAAATGTATGAATATTAATTGCTAATTAAAATTACATATATAGTTCCTGATATATATTGGTTAGATAATGATGACTTAAAACCGTGTTTTGAAAGTGAATACAGTCCACTCTGGGCAATAGTTTAACTTTGATTTCATATAACCCCTTTTAGCTAAACTTTATATTGGCCTCTAACACCCAACATGGTGCTTATACTATAAAATGTGCTATCAAAGTTTGGAGCAAAATGGTTCAACTCATAAAAGAGGGTTGAGTTTCATGAAAGTCCAGGTAGTATTTGTGTTATAATAGGTGATCTTCCTAAGGACCTGCTACTATCCCTGGGATGCATTGTGAGATTATGTATATTCCTTACATCCAAGGGCATTACAGTCAAGTTGAAGACAATGAGATCTTGCAAGGAAACCAATACATGCCAACTTGTACAAATGAACTGGAAATAGAATAGGACTTTAGAGAAGTCAGATCAATAGAAGGAACCTTTCAGAGACCTAGATCCAAAGCTGAGTCTTAAACAAAAGGAAGATAGAATTTGTCTGTGTTACAGATTACAGACGACTTATCAATCACTTTTCTTTGACCCGCCCATGAGAAATTAGTAGTAAGCTTTGGAATGGCAAATTAAAAAAAATCTGGACTTATGAGCTTTTTGAAAAAAAAATTGGCTTATAAGTGTTTGTATTTATTGCAGAGGGTGATTGCTAGCTATCACCGTTGTGTCATATAGTCTAAAATTATTAGAATAGAGGGATTTAAATGTTCTCATCATGAAAAAGTGATAAATGTTTGACATGACAGGCAACTTAAGTACCCTGATTTGAGCAATATGTACTGCATGTACTGCCTCATACTCTATTCCACAAACCTGTACAAGTATTATCTATCATGATATATTTTTAAAAGTTGGAATTTGCCAAAATTTTGGTGTTGGTTATTGGTAAATGGTTAATAATAATAATAATAAAAATAATAATAATAAACCACCTTTCTGTGGTTTGGTACAGTTTCCATTCTGTTTCTTACTGTCTTCCCAGCCCTGAGAGATATCTTAGGCAGAGGAAACAGCATAAACAGAAGCTTAGACAAGAAAACATGCAGGCGACAATTTTGTTAAGGGAGCTGGTGTATTTTCTTATGCTAGCCTATTTGGTTGCAATAATGACACTGATCGTTGCATACTTTGTAGAGTGGCAAGATGTACAAAGAGGATACAAAAAGCATCATATTGTTTCCACATGCCGTTTACTGTTGTTACTTTACTACACCAGCTTTGAGAATTTCACTATCTCAGTGGCAAACTAGTCAGTTGCTTAAAAATGACACTGAACCTTACATGGAATTAGTTGGCTATGTGAGGAATGGAATTATGTGGTAATGTCCTCTATGGTCTGTCAAATGAACTGATGAGCTATTTAATTCATTTGCCACTTATAACCATCTGAGTTAAATCTTCAGATGATTTTGTAAGGTGGATCTCACCTTCCTAGAAATGTACTGATGAAAGACACAATTATCATTTTGGCTGTACTCTACCCCCACGCCCCAGAAACACAATAATAATTGCTTTCCAACTTCGAAACTACCAGAGGAGGCTAACAGTCATGGTGGGGGAGTCTCTCTGGGCTTTTCACTCAGTATTGTTTGTATGAAGTTCCCCAACTGAAGCCAAAGCTCTGAGGCAATCCCAATCTAGAATTTGATACCAAGATAAAATAATTCAGTCCTGTGGTCAAAAATATTTTATCTAGAACTATGAAAACTGATAAAGTCTCATGAAAATGTACATGATTGTACTAAAGTCTTGATCAAAAGATACAAACCTGTTTTCAAATCCCCTATTAATTTGGTATTATCCACATCAAACTGACAGTTCTTGACAGCTGCCTGGCTGTTGGGCTCTAAAGTAGCAAAAACAGTAACTATACTCAATTTTGGACTAAATTGGTCTTTTTGATGAATAGACCTTCAATGCTTAGGCCTAGTGAAGTCTACTAATAAATAAATTGCACCCATGTTGCAAAATTGTGCCACTACTTGCAAAATGCCTCAAAGAACACACTAGAGCTACTGTCAGACAGACAAATAGACAGCCTAGGGTTTAAGATGGTGTTCATGATGATAGATCATTTCATTTATGTGTATCTTTTGACCTGAAGAAAATAAAAACATCATTACAACTGTTTAGTATGAAAGTGAAAAGACATCAAATATCGATAGCCCTTTAGGGGATGTTGATGCTTGTTTGCTTGTTTAAGTGTTTTGGTCTAAGTGGAAAAGATGGTGTTACCTAAGCAGAAGAACATAGCTCTCTGTCCCTTTTTTTGGCATTTGGCTTCTCTCAAAGATTCTGAGTGGAACAGATAGGGGAAGCATATATTTTGCTTAATTGCTCTGCAGTCACAAACTTGCAGCTGGCTGTGCTCAATCAGTCAAGAAACCAAGCCAAGAATTCCATCCAAAAGGAATGTCTGTATGTGTAAACTCTTCGAGAATACAAAATTAATTCAGTCTAGAAAAATTGGCAGGTCAGGAGAAGCCAGGTCAGAAAAGGAAGATTTTAGAAAGAAGTGAAGCTGAAATCCAAGTGTATGTGGGTTTTGGCAGATTTTATCACTTTCTCCCTTGCCCTTTACAGAGAGGGCTGTGTCTTAATATGCGTCTACGTGCTCTTGCTGAGATGTGGAAATAAAAAGAGAAGAGAAGTACATGGCTTCCTGGCCTTGCTCTCATCGAGGGAGTGCAGGTTGATGGAGGGGTTATGTGAGGAGTCAGGTCTTAATGTTGCTTAAGTCTTGAGATGTTAAAATGTCAGAACATTTTCTTCAGACTTGGTGTTGAAAAGAACTTAACTGAAGACTAAAGCAACCAGTTGGTCAAAGACCATTGCAATCACTGTATAGGAAATTATTTAAGATTAATTTTTATTGGCAAGTAAGTCTGGTAAAAAAAAAAAAGCATGATGTGGTAAGAAAGAGCACATGACAGGGATATAGAACAGCAAAATCTTTGCTCAAGCCCTTGTATTCTTTGGCTGTCTGTTTCCTCCCTCTAAAAAGGAGACTATTGGTGCTATGTTCCTATAACCTTGGTTCTGTGAAGGAAGAGGCAGGAGAATTGTGTTTTTAAGGACAGTCAGTAATAACTGATAGAGTCTTTGTGAGATTTTATCTGAAAATAACGAAAACATTGCCATGACTACCAGTAATAAAAAAAATATAATAAATGAATGCATGGTGGTATTGGTGTTAGAAGAGGGCCCTTGTCTACATAATAACAAGAGTATCTATTTATTTATATTCATTACAATTCTTTTAAAAGACATTTAAAGAAATATATAGAATATTGAGGTACCTGTTGACTTATTTCATCTTCATATAAAATAACTCTACTAGCTTACTTCAGGGTATGGAAGCTTATCTGGCCTACTTCAGTCTCATACTTATCATGGGCCTGTGATCCATTTACTATGTTTCTTAATTGCTCTGTGGGAGGTCTTCTGTCAGAAAAAAACATGGTCATTTGGCAGAGTAGAATAAAAAGGAGCCAGTAGATTTTCTTTCTGTCGACTGAGCAGGCGGGTACAGCCAGGAGTGCAGGTTCCACAAGCACCCAGGGGTTGGGCAGCACCACAGCCTTCCTTGCACCGATTCTGACAGGGAAGAACTGGTCTGCAGGGAGTGATTTGACTCTCGGCTTTGGAGGTGAGGCCACCATTTTCTCTCTGGCAACTGAGCAGGCAGGTATAGCCAGGAGCGCAGGGAACACAGGAGTGGCTGAGTAGCTGGGACAGGGTCCTTCCAGGCTCCATCTGCATCCAGGAGCTGGGCTGAGCCATAGCACTCTGTGCCAGGGGAAAGCTGGTCACCTAGGGATGCTGAGACAGGTTTGCAGGCCCACAGGAGGGATCAGTGTCAGGCAGAGACAGCAGGATCAACAAACACCAGAAATAACAAGATGGCAAAAAGCAAACACAGGAATATTACCAACAGAAATCAAAGCAACATGGCATCATCCAAACCCAATTCTCCCACAACAGCAAGTCCTGGATGCCCCAACACACTGGAAAGGCAAGATTTGGCTTTAAACTCACAGCTCATGATGCTGATAGAGGGCTTCAAGAAGGACATAAACAACTCCCTTAAAGGAATACAGGAGAACACAGGTAAACAGGTAGAAGTCCTTAAAGAATTATAAGAAAGCGCAATCAAACAGGTGAAGGAATTGAACAAAACGATCCAGGATCTAAAAATGGAGGTAGAAACAATAAAGAAATCACAAAGGAAACAACTCTGGACATAGAAAACCTAGGAAAGAAGTCAGGAGTCATAGATGCATGCATCAATATCAGAATACAAAAGATAGAAGAGAGAATCTCAAATGCAGAAGATACCAGAGAAAGCATTGACACAACAGTTGAGGAAAATGCAAAATTCAAAAAGCTCCTAGCCCAAAACATCCAGGAAATCCAGGACAAAATGAGAAGACCAAACCTAAGGATAATAGATATAGAAGAGAGTGAAGATTTCCAACTCAAAGGGCCAGTAAATATCTTTGACAAAATTACAGAAGAAAACTTTCCTAACCTAAAGAAAGAGATGCCCATAAACATACAAGAAGCCTACAGAACTCCAAATGGATTGGACCAGAAAAGAAATTCCTCTGGTCACATAATAATTAAAACATCAAATGCAATAAACAAAGAAAGAATATTAAAAACAGTCAGGGGAAAATGTCAAGTAACTTATAAAAGCAGGCCTATCAGAATTAAACAAGACTTCTTGCTAGAGACTATGAAAGCCAGAAGATGCTGGGCAGATGTCATACAGACCCTAATGGAACACAAATGCCAATCAAGGCTACTATACCCAGCAAAACATTCAATTACCATAGATGAAGAAACCAAGGTTTTCCATGACAAAAACAAATTTACACAATATTTTTCCACAAATCCAGCCCTTCTAAGGATGATGAATGGAAAACACCAACAAAAGGAGGGAAACCATAAACTAGAAAAGGCAAGCAATTAATCTTTCTTTTAACAAACCAAAAAGAAGAATATAACAAATATAACTCCACCTCCAATACCAAAAATAATAGGAAGCAACAATCACTTCTCCTTAATATCTCTTAATATCAATGGAATCAGTTCTCCGATAAAAAAGTTATAGGCTAACAGACTGGATACATAAGCAGGACCCAACATTTTGTTTATTTCTTAATTTTTTTTTCAAGACAGGGTTTCTCTGTATAGCCCTGGCTGTCCTGGAACTCACTCTGTAGACCAGGCTGGCCTCGAACTCAGAAATCCACCTGCCTCTGCCTCCCAAGTGCTGGGATTAAAGGAGTGCACCACCACCGCCCAGCTTAGGAACCAACATTTTGATGCATACAGGAGACTCATCTCAGGCACAAAGACAGACACTACCTCAGAGTAAAAGGCTGGAAAACAATTTCCAAGCAAATGGTTCTAAGAAACAAGCTGGTGTAGCCATTTTAATATTGAATAAAATCAACTTTCAACCTAAAGTAATCAAAAAAGATAAGGAAGGACACTTCATATTAATCAAAGGAAAAATCTACCAGGATGAGCTCTCAATTCTGAACATATATGCTCCAAATACAAGGCCACGCACATTAATAAAAGAAACTTTTCTAAAACTCAAAGCACATATTGCACCCCACACAATAATGGTGGGAGACTTCAACACCCCACTCTCATCAATGGACTGATCAGGGAAGCACAAACTAAACAAATAGTGAAACTAACAGAAGTTATGAACCAAATGGATTTAACAGATATCTATAAAATATTTTATCCTAGAACAAAACAATATACCTTCTCCTTAGCAACTCATTATACCTTCTTCAAAAGTGACCATATACTCACTCACAAAACAGACCTCAGCAGATATAAGAAGATTGAAATAATTCCATGCACCCTATCAGATCACCACGGACTAAGGCTGGACTTCAATAACAACAAAAACAACAGAAAACCCCCATACACATGGAAACTGAACAACACTCTACTCAACGATAACTTGGTCAAGGAAAAAAATAAAGAAATTAAAGGCTTTTTAGAATTTAATGAAGAAGAAAGCACAACATACCCAAACTTATGGGCCACAGTGAAAGCAGTGCTAAGAGAAAAACTCATAGCTCTGAGTGCCTCCAAAAAGAAACTGGAAAGAGCATACACTAACAGCTTAACAACACAAAAGAAAATACACCCAAGAGGAGTAGATGGCAGTAAATAATCAAACTTAGGGCTGAAATAAACCAAGTAGAAAGAAAACCAAGTAGAAACAAAAAGAACTATACAAAGAATCAACCAAAGCAGGAGTTGGTTCTTTGAAATTAGGGAAACGATACTCTTCACAATAGTCACAAATAATATAAAATACCTTGGTGTGACTCTAGCCAAGCAAGTGAAAGATCTTTATGACAAGAACTTCAAGCCTCTGAAGAAAGAAATTGAAGATCTCAGAAGATGGAAAGATCTCCCATGCTCATGGATTGGCAGGATTAATATAGTAAAAATGGCCATCTTGCCTAAAGCAATCTACAGATTCAATGCGATCTCCATCAGAATTCCAACTCAATTCTTCATAGAGTTAGAAAGACCAATTTCCAAATTTATCTGGGATAACAAAAAACCCAGGATAGTGAAAAGTATTCTCAACAGTAAAAGAATTCTCAACAATAAAAGAATGTTTAACAGAATCACCATCCCTGACCTCAAGCTGTATTACAGAGCAACAGTGATAAAAACTGTATGGTATTGGTACAGTGACAGGCAGATAGATCAATGGAATAGAACTGAAGACCCAGAAATGAACCCACACACCTATGGTCACTTGATATTCCAATCCTATATGCAATAAAGGGATAATATCAAATATATACAAAGAACTCAAGAACTTCAGAGAACCAAATAACCCTATTAAAAATGGGGTACAGAGCTAAACTAATTTTCAACTGAGGAATACTGGATGGCTGAAAAGCATCTAAAGAAATGTTCAACATCCTTAATTATCAGGGAAATGCAAATCAAAACAACCCTAAGATTCTACCTCGCACCAGTCTGAATGGCCAAGATCAAAAACGCAGGGGACTTCAAATGCTAGAGAGGATGTGGAAAAAGAGAAACACTCCTCCATTGCTGGTGGGATTGCAAGCTGGTAAAAGCACTCTGGAAATCATTTTGGCAGTTCCTCAGAAAACTGGACCTGAGGACCCAGCTATACCATATGCCCAGAAGATGCTCCAACATGTAATAAGCACACATGCTCCACTATGTTCATAGCAGCCTTATTTATAATAGCCAGAAGCTGGAAAGAACCCAGATGTCCCTCAACAGAGGAATGGATATAGAAAATGTGGTAAGGTTACAGCATGGAATACTACTCGGCTATTAAAAACAACGACTTTATGAAATTCGTAGGCAAATGGATGGAGCTAGCAAGCATCATCCTGAGTGCGGTAACCCAGTCATAAAAGAACACACAGTGGTATGCACTCACTGATAAGTGGATATTACCCCAAAAGCTGGGAATACCCAAGATACAATTCACACATCACATGAAGCTCAAGAAGAAGGAAGACCAAAGTGTGGATACTTTGATCCTTATTAGAAGGTGGATCAAAATACCCATGGCTCACAGCCAACCAATAGACTGAGCATAGGGTCTCCAATTGAGCAGCTAGAGAAAGGACCCAAGGAGCTGAAGAGGTTTGCAGCCCCATAGAGGAACAATAATATGAACCAACCAGTACCCCCCAGAGCTTCCAGGGGCTAAACCACCAACCAAAGTGTACACATGGAGGGTTCCATGGCTCCAGCTAAATATGTAGCAGAAGATGGCCTTTCAGACATTAATGAGAGGAGAGGCCATTGGTGAAGCCTCATTTGCCCAGAATAGGGGAATGCAATTCAGGAAATGGGGGGGGGGGTAACAGGGGGAGGGGAGATGGGATAGGGGTTTTTCTAAGTGGTAAGGAGGAAAGGAGATACCATTTGAAATGTAAATAAAGTAAATATCTAATACAAAAAAAGGAGCCAGAATTGGGAGTGGGGGTCTGAAATTATTCTCTTGTTCTATTTTTTTTAAAGTTTTCATTTCTCTATACCCACAGTTTTCTTTTTTTTTAATTTCTTTTTTTATTCGATATATTTTTTATTTACATTTCAAATGATTTCCCCTTTTCTAGCCCCCTACTCCCTGAAAGTCCCGTAAGCCCTTTTCTCTCCCCCTGTCCTCCCACCCACCCCTTCCCACTTCCCCATTCTGGTTTTGCCGAATACTGCTTCACTGAGTCTTTCCAGAACAAGGGGCCACTCCTCCTTTCTTCTTGTACCTCATTTGATGTGTGGATTATGTTTTGGGTATTCCAGTTTTCTAGGTTAATATCCACTTATTAGTGAGTGCATACCATGATTCACCTTTTGAGTCTGGGTTACCTCACTTAGTATGATGTTCTCCAGCTCCATCCATTTGCCTAAGAATTTCATGAATTCATTGTTTCTAATGGCTGAATAGTACTCCATTGTGTAGATACACCACATTTTTTGCATCCACTCTTCTGTTGAGGGATACCTGGGGACCCACAGTTTTCTTAACTACATCATTGAGTAGATACATTTTGGAAATTAATTTTACATTTTGTGTCTAAATGTTAAGTTTTGAAGATAAGGATTCCACACTAACATATATATTCGTCATTGTGTAACATGTACAAAATTTAAATTATTTCTGGGAACTAGGAATGGTACATTACATATCTATAACCCAGCACCTGAGGAGTAGAGGCAGGAAGATTATGAGTTCTAAACCAGCTAGGACCACACAGTGAAACTCTGTCTCAAAGAAAACAAAATGAAACAAAACAGAAAAATCAACCAGCCAAACAACCATCAATCAACAAGTAACATTTTAGGGACTAAGAGGTTTGTATTTATACATCAAGGAATACATAGCCACACACACACATACATAATAGCAACTAAAGAAACAGGGGCCATGAATTTGAAAAAAGCAATTGGGGATGCAAGGGAAGGGTTGGAGGGAAAAAAAGGAAGAGGAGAAATGATGAAATTATATTCATTTTCAAATGATAAAAACAACAAACAAGTTATCTTGAAGTTAAAAATATGCGGGAATGTTAACCTTTCCTTGATGCTATATAGGATTTAAGTAAGCTAGCAACTATAGCCTTAAAAGAGTTCTGAATGATTATTATGAATTAGATTCAAATAATGACGATTTTGTTCAACCATTTTCCCCTAATCCTTTCACAGAGAGGAAGCCGTGCCAGTGTAAGCTTTCAAATCATCTCAGAAGTTCAAAGTGGGAGGTCCCCAAGGCTGTCCTTTTCTTCGGGTAGTCTAACTCCAGCTACATATGAGAACTCCAACATAGCAATCTACGAGGTAAGACATCTGGAGTTCTTTAATCTACAGCCTTCCTGGGTTTTAAAATGAGGCTGCCATTAAAGAGTCTTTGGAGGTAATCTTCAAAGTCTGGTTGCTTTTCCTATTTTTTGTCTGGTGACATGGAAATGTTAAAAATCCTTTCGTTTTAGTCACCTGTACTATCTTTGGGAGTAACAGGTTACTTTATGCTTTACAAAATAGAAACCTCCTTTGAAGATTCTGTCTTTCATGATTGAGGAGGTCACCTCCTCTCTATTGTTCTTAGATATTGGAATTTGGCAACCAGAACAAATCTTGCATTAGTTGTAAAGATGAGCTGTTTCTTCTCAGCAGGCAAGAGTTAAGCAGGCAGTAAGGAGGAAACTCCACCATCCTTCTGTCCCTCCCAAGTGAGGCTTTCCCAGTGTGGTTTCCTTGTTGTATTTGGAGACACTCCTGAGAAGCAGCAGATACTCTCAACATGAATAGTAAATGGAAAGAAAATCTAAAACAGGGAAGAATTTAGAGTGTTGACTGCATTGGATTTTTCCAAGGGAATATTCTCCTCTATCAAATAAATAATTCACAGGGGGTTTGCTAGGGATTGATCATATTACCCTCCTAACTTTAGGTGTTAAATTTTTATGACCAGCATGATGACATTTAGAACAGCTTGAGATTTTCAGTGAAAAAGTGAGACTCAGACAAATATGTGTTTTTCTCTCCTTTATGGATCCTAGATTTTTGCAACTATACAAACCTATACAGATATTTGACATGATCATAGAAGAAAGACTTGGGGAAGAGGGGAGACTACTGGAGGGGTGGGGAGAAGTAGGGTATGAAGACATGAATGTGGTACAGGATATTCTCGAAAGAACTTGTCTATGAAACCTTCGCTGTGCACATTAAATATGTGACAATAAGGTGAGATGAGTGTTTTTTTTTAAAGGGATTAAACGACTGCGAGTAAGGCCCTTACAAATAAAACTTCATTCAGCTTTTATCACACTTGCTTTTCTGCCTTCCACCATGTGACAACACAATGTTTCTCCTCTTCAAAGGATGTGACAATACCATCTTGGACATAGACAACTCTCACTCAACAACTGAATCTACTGTCCCTTGATCTTGAAATTTTCACTCTCTAGAGCTGTGATGAATACATTCTTGGGTTTTTTTTTTAATAAATTACCCAATTTCACAACTGGACTACCAAGGCCTACACACCAAATTAGCATAGCACATGGTCTTTCAGTATACCTGAGGGTTTTATATTAATTTGGAGCAGGAAATCTCCAGATTTTACTGTGAGGTAATGCAATGAAAAAGAGCATTTGTTTCCAGAGTGAGCTTGAGTTTCTAACAGATCTTCTCTCTGAAAACCTAAAGGTGAAAATGATTGGCTAGCTTTGGAATGTCAAACAGAATGAATTTAGACCTTTACAGTTACAAGATACCAATAAGATTCTGAAATGAATATCAATAAGTTTTGCTTTTCATTTACCAAATTAGAAGTCGAAATGAGTTCTTAATTCTGAGGGCTCATTAAAAAATGTTATGTCCCAACCCCCACTTGTACCAATTGATTCTTGTTGGTAATCAGCTGGCAGGGACCTGCAACCAGCCATTGGTATATTTTTAAGTCCATTTATGTGCTTTTGATATGTGCAGCCAGGTGTGATAATGGCTAGACAGAGATGCCTCTAAGGCCACATCTGGCATGGCACAACTATGATTCTTTGACTCAGTGGACAAATTTATGTGTTGAATCATAGTGTGCTTTATTTATTTCATAGTTTGCAATCGTAGATTGCAAGATTACAGTATAGAATTGAGAAAGGTTAAAAAAAAAAATCCTTGTTACTGGCCTTAAAGATCTTGTCAGACACTTCCGGGTTTTGGAAGTTGGCATGTGGATATTGGGATTTGAACCTTGGTCCTCTAGAAGAGTAGCTAGTGCTCTTAACCTCTGAGCTATCTCTCTAACACCACACAGTGAAGTCAATGTTAGGCTGAGAGTAAGGTGTAAAGGAAGAAGGACAAATCTACAATACTGCCTGGGTAGGGTTCAAGAGGTTTCTAAGATGGAGTATAAGTCAATTCATTCCAAAGAAGAAGGAAGAGGAGGAGGAGGAGGAGGAGGAGGAGGAGGAGGAGGAGGAGGAGGAGGAGGAGGAGGTTATCCAGCAGCTTTCTCAAATGGTCCTCTATAAGAAGTTGTTTGAAGTGTCACCATCAGTAGATTCAGTTTCAAATAAGTCAGTTTCCCATAAGACTTGATATTATAGCCAAGCATGGTGATGCGTACTATTGAGCTTGAGGCAGAGCCATGCTTAAGAACTTGCTCTCCTGTTTAATTCACAATGGCCTTGCTGAAAAATAGATAGACTTTAAATTACTTCAGAAAACTTCCCCAGATAGAATTTGATGTTTCTTTCTCTTAATTAAAAACTAAGTGATAAATGAAATATTTTATCATTCTGTTTTAAGAGACCAACACAAAAGCTATTTAGCCTGTGTGTGGTGAAGATAAATCCTGCCCACTTCCTCCTTTTCCCTCATTTTTCATGAGTGAGGATGCACATGAACTCAGGAAAAACTTCCTATGGAGTGTGTGTGAGAACTAAAATGTAAACAATCAAATCCTCCCAACATAGGAAGCCTGATAGAGAAAAGAGGAACAGAGTGAGCCCAGAAAGAGATTGGTGTAGTTTTTTTAGCTCTTTATTTATTTGTGGACATGTCAGATTGAATTAGGTGTACATAGGACCCTTTACAGCTCTCTAATTTAGTAATTTGACAGGGAAACTATTGTTAGCTACTATGGCATGAGTAAACCAAATAGAAGGCCAACCTATGTCTCTGATTAAACTCCATTAAGAAGGTATCATATGTATTCTCAAAGGCAGCCAGAGCTACTAGTAACTGGTGTTCAGATTGCACACCATATGAGGACATAATGTCTGTAAGGGCTCCACTCATAGTGACAATATGTTCTAACTTAAATGTGAGTTGTACAGAAATCAGATGCAGGCATTCTACTTTCCCAGACTAGTTCTGAGTGGGTGGGTGGGTGTGGGGTGTCAAGCCTCACATCTATATCTATAGCATCTCTACCACAGTGACCTATTATGCACATTACTCAGTTATTATTTTGACTATACTTCAGAAGTTCCTTAAGGTTGTGTTTTCCTTGTATTTAGTATTCATGAAACCCAGAGCCCAGTTTCTTCCTTCCACTCTGATAACTTCACTCTACCCCTCCTAAAAGAGGCTTCCCTTGGCAGGGAGAGCTTGGTGATATGCAGAATACACACCTTGGGATGTGCTCCCTTGTGACCAGGGTGTTGAGTGATTAAATGTGAGCATGGAACATGCAGGCTTGCAAAAAGCACATGCATTTAGGCTGCCACCCAAAAACAGAGTGCACAATTATATACTCAAAAAATTACCCCGTCTTGGTCTTTTTTTTTTCACCCGAGGGAAAACATCATTATCTAATTAGCACTAAGGTGCCATAGCAGCTGGTAGTTACTAAGGGCCAAGTGCTGGTTGCCAAAAAGCTGAGAAAACTTTGTTTTCTTTCACCCATCAGTGTGTATTATACATTGACTCATTTCATAGAATTCCAGTCAGTCTTTTGTTCTATCAGCTTAAGGCTTAACCTTTGATGGCTGTAAAGGATAACTGTCCTTTGAAAAATCAAACTGTTAAGCTCGCGGCAGGTCCTCCTGACTTCTATGAATGAGTTTTAGATCTCTGCTTGAGAGCAGAATTTGATAAGAGAAGCTTAGTGTGAGGTAAACCGAGTGGCTGTGAATGAAAGGGAGCATCTCAGAGATAAGGCAAGGGGAAAGGCTGGATAGTAGGTTGCAAGCTTGAACATGGATTAGAAATACAGAGAGGAGTCGATAACATTCACACTGCAGGTCCCATTCCTACACCCTCCAGTTACTTAGGGTGTTTTGTGGAACTCAATTATTGGTGCCTCTATACAGTTCCCGACTGACCCGGATGCATCTGGTCCAGGGTCACATACTCTTGACCATTCTGGTGGTAATGTGGGACCTTGCTGAGCTTCATGGGCAATGACTTTGTCTTTCATAGATTTGTCCAGCTCTGCAAGGTCCCCTAAAGGCATTTCTTAGTTGTGGGGCTTTGAACTCCTTGCCTAGGAGAGTCTTTGTAACAGAGTGCTGGGGAGTTATTGAGATGCCTGCAGCTGTCATTAGCCATGGCCTCTGGCAGCTTTCCAGATGAGCTGCTGTAGCTGGGTATATTCCTTAATAAGAGGGTGCTTACACAGTCCTAGTCTCACAATTTGATTGCACAGAGCTCTCTGCTCTATTATCTCTACTTTATTATCTCTACTTGGTGACAAGTAGGTGCAGCCTGAAATGAAATCTCCAGGCTATAGGTAATAGATGTGCAGGCACTTTGAAGAAAAGGGAGCACAGTGTAAGACATTATCATTATCACAGAGGAAAAAGGAATCTCTATTTATATTGCTTTTAATTTTTTTTTTGGTTAGACAGAACTAAGTAGGGCTCAATGACTGATGATTCCTTAAGGCTATGCATGCAGAAGAAAATTATCAGGTACCTGCAGTGAAGTGAAGAAAGACAATAAAATAACTGAGTTTGAATTGACAGAGACCATAGAAATTGTAGTTTTGTGTTTCAAAACTTAAGAATCAATGCTAATTACCTGGATTTGATCTTTACACATGTATCAAATTATCACACTGTACCCACACACATTTAAACTCAAAAAGAAAATGATTACAAATGGGAAAAGTTGGAAATCAGCTTTCTAAAGGATCTAGATGGCCTCTTACTATAGTGGTGCATGTATAAATTAAAACAAACAAAAAAAGCTTAATCTACATTTAAATCAGTCAGTTCAAGATGAACATGTGAGAAAGGCCCCACCGTCCACCCCGTGGTCTGTCACAGGAAAGCAAAATGAATCAAGGTAAATGCTGCCAACATCTGTGGCACTCCATCTCCTGCCTTGCACCTCCCACCACAAGCACCTCAAGGCAGTGGAAATTGCAATCACAGACCATCGCCATTAATCGAAGCAAGCCCTGTGCTACATCACTTACCTATGAACAACTGAAATGACCTGACACTTTCTGCAGTTAGTTAAGGAAGACGGTTCAGAGTGGTATCCATGCATTTCCTGGGATCTGCATCCCTGTGGATTGTTTCGCTGTCTGAGGTACTTTGACACTTATAACTTTAACTTGTGTGAGTTCATTGTAACCCAGAATACAGAGTTTCAATGGGGTAGAGGGTGGGGAAGGAGAAAAAGCATCAGTTCTTCTTGGTATTTTTATTCAGCCTTTTATGTGGGACAGACATCGCTCTGGCTGCTGACAACTGCCTCTCATCAGCTTTCTTTCCCTTTTCTTTCCAGGGTGACTGGGTATGGCTGAAAAAGTTCCCTCCTGGAGATTTTGGAGACATTAAGTCTATCAAATCGAGTGCAAGTGATGTGTTTGAAATGGTATGAGAAACCCTCATTTATATACATTCCTATTCGAATAAATTTTTTCTTCCAAGTAATGCCAGTTAGGTAGGAGGCAGTCTTGGAAACCCAGTGCAAGTACAGAGTTGTTATTACAAGATTGGTACAGTCCTGTGATACAGTGGCAAAGTCATGAAATGGAAAGACACTGAATCTGAATCAAAGAAGGCACTTCATTAACTTGAGACCTGATCTTTCATGTCCCTGTTGGCAAAATGTCTGTTTACTGCCTTCCCTTCTATGTTGGGAAAAGAACCAAGAGACAATACATACAACACTTCTTGCATATTCCTGGCTCATAACTTTTTTTTTTTATAAAATGATGCCTATTAAGATAATTTTCAACTAAGCCTACCATAATCATTCATGTGCCCATTTTTTCAGACCTTGAAGACTCACCTGCCAATTATTGTTTGGAATATGGTTACTTTTCTAACTCTACTAACTACGTTCAAAGTGTCCTTGGATGGTTTACTTAAGGAAGCAGCCTATAAATAAGTCAGGCATTATCCCTTTTAAGCCATTTTAATTCTTGCCTCCTCCTTGAACTTGGATTGGAGTCCATAAAAGATTTGTGGCTATTACTTCGGTTCTTTCAAACCCCAGTAATAGTAAATTTCCCCACATTTCCAAAGCAGGCAAATCATTGCAACATATCTGAATGAGGATCAGCTGCATGCAGACCACAGCGCAAGTGAGAAAAGAAAGGAAACAAGGGATATGACCTGTGGGGAACAAGGTGTGCCCTACGGGCTCAGATGAAATATCATGATATGGTATTTCCCTTACAAAGGATTTTGGTGTCTAGAGCTGAAGGGAAAATAATTGGAGCTAAATCCAAGAGAACCAAAGGCAACTGAAACAGCCCATTTTGCAGTGATTTTTTAGACCGAGATGCTAAAACACCCAAAACTATATTCAAAATGGCTCAAATTGGAGGAAGCTGATAAAATATAAGTGTGTGAATAAACAGATAAGCGAAAATAGGGGGCTGAATATTACATCTTCCCCCCCACCCCCGTGTGTGTGTGTGTGTGTGTGTGTGTGTGTGTGTGTGTTGACTTTGAATTTTGGCATTAATTCAGTTTTATGGAAGAACCCTCAAGAATCTTTCAGGGTACTTTTGTGTACTCGGCTCAGATTTGGTACTTGCTTACAGTTTGCTCAGTTGTTTACTTGACCTACAATGATAGAATACAATTATAATGCATTTTTTTCTGATGTCAGTTTCTACCATATGTTCCCGTATTATAGCTGGCTGTATGTCTCTTTTGATTTTGTAGATATGACAGCTTCTCAGACTTCTCTTTTTTTCACTATTTTTTTTTAAAAGAATTCTGGTCAATTATTGGTGATTAACCCTCCACCTGAATTTGTCTAATATATTTATGGTTTGCTTCATACATCTTTAGTCAGATAACTTAGGGACTGATGTAATCTTTTTTTGCTCACTTTATCCAAAAGGCACAGGGTGCTGGCCATCCCTTTGTGGATGATGCTAACTTTGAGTGCTTTACGCAGCTACATTGTTAATATAGCTGGGATAAATTCTACTTGCTCATTGCACATTGTCAAGTACTTCTGGATGATACTTTAGAGATTTTTTGCAACTATGTTTATCATAAAGATTTATTGATGGGATCATTCTTTACCCTATATATCCTTACCCTATTCTTGCCAATATGTTTTTCATTTAGTATTAAGTTTTCCTTATTGTTTAATTCCATGATTTTTTTCTTTGTATTTTTTGATGCTCTAATATTATAGGTATACAAGTTAGTGTGTTAGTAAATACTTTGCAGTACTGTCTATGTAAAAAAAAATACCTAATTTTGAATATAGTCTGATTATGTTTTTGTAAATACTTTCATTATGAGTGTATTTTTTTCTTTTTTTACCTACCTATGTAATGTCACCAGAACAGAGTTGAAAGAATTTTGTAAAATTTCTTTCCTCAGCTTCAGGACCCAGCTACCCATTCACACTTAGCAAAGCCTTGACTTTTACTTTATGAAACATTCACTTTTAGCTTTGGGAATATTTTCCTGACTAACATTTTATTCAATAATAGTATAGCCACTTCAGCTTTCTGATTTGATTTGTGTAGTCTATTTTCCTATCATGATTCTTTATTTTTTTTTTACTTTAATGTTCACCTTTGCCCCTTTTCCACACCATTCTGCAACCTCTAGCCAGTAAGAGCAGTCTCTAGTACACTGGGACACCAACTGAAATTGTTCAAAGTTTGACCAGCTATCTATCCCCTGTCTCATCTATTTCTCTGATTTATCTGGTTCATTTTTCTTGCCTTTGTAATAAAATTATGTGGAGGGACTCCAGTTTGCTTCTTATATTTGCATCTTAGGTATATTTCATTGGATTTTCAAATTAATTGTTCTAGAAAGTCTTGAATGTATTTTTAATTTGTCATATACTTAGAGTTAATATTATACCACTTTTCCTAAAATATGGGAAATTTGTGAACTCATTGCTCTTTTTCCCTTTTCTATATTCTTTGCTTTACTGTTTGAATGCATATTACCTTCATGTATGTCATGAACCAGTGCCAATTTTTACTTCAAGTGCTCATATATATTTTATATCAATTATTTCAATTAAATAAAATACATTCTTTTATATTTATTAACACATTTACTATTTGTAATAATTTCTATGTTTCCTAATAGTCGATATATTTCTAACACTGTTAGAAAGTTGTGGGAATAAAAAGTGGTATACAGTTTTAAAAGTCAGGGATGAGGAGAGGACTTGGCAGTTCAGAGTAATGGCTTTTCTTCAAGAGGACCCTAATTCAGATCCTAGCCCCTATATTGGGTGGCTCACAATCCTCTGTAACTCAAGTTCTGGGGGAATCTGCCACGTTATTCTGGCTTTTATGGGAGCACAAATATGAGTCATACATTTTATACACACATATACATCAATAAAAATAAAAATATATACCTTTTAAAAAGTTTGAAAAGTCCTCTGGCTCTGGCAGTATTTTCGTTGGCGATATCATAAAATTTCTAGTATAGGGACTGGGAAGATGGCTAAAGGCACATTGTGCTTTTCTAGAGAATCCAAGTTCAATTCCCACAACCACCCAAAACTGAAGCTCCATTGGACCTAATGTGTCTGAGGCTACCTGCATCCATATATACATTGTGTGCACACACACATGCATGCATGAGGACACACGCAAACATGCACACATACACAGGATTAAAAAATAAAATAAAGGAGAAAATAATCCTGAAAAATTCCATTTCTAGTACCTAAATAATATATTCTCTATGACTATTCACTTCTGGGTGGTAGGCAGTAGATAGAGTAGTATAGTAATAGGAACAATCCTTTTACAATTGCCAAAAGAAAATAATGTGCTAGGGCTGGAGAGATGGCTCAGTGGTTAAGAGCACTGACTGCTCTTCCAGAGGTCCTGAGTTCAATTCCCAGCAACCACATGGTGGCTCACAACCATCTGTAACAATTCTGGTGTATCTGAAGACAGATACAGTGTGCTCATATACATTAAATAAATATAATCTTTTAAAAAAAGGAACTGGAAATGTAAATAAAAAATTATCGAATAAAAAAAAGAAAAAAGAAAAAATAAATAAAAAGAAATTTTAAAAAAAGGAAAAAAAAAGGAAACTCACTGATAAATGGATATTAGCCTAGAAATTTGGAATACCCAAGACACAATGCACATATCAAATGATGCCCAAGAAGAAGGAAGGAGTGGCCCCTGGTCCTGGAAAAGCTCAGTGCAGCAGTGTCAGGGAATACCAGTACAGGAAAGTGGGAAGGGGTGGATTGGGGAACAGGGGGGAGGGAAAAGGGCTCATGGGACTTCCAGGGAGGGGGATCCAGGAAAGGGAAAATCACTTGAAATGTAAATAAAGAATATATCGAATAAAAAAAGTCATCTGGATTAGTATTCAAAACAATGCCATATTGTGTTCTCAAATATATGCCATATAGATGAAAAAAAAGAAAGAAAGAAAAGAATGTGCTAGAATCAGATAGATACGTGTAGCCAATTAGGTATTTGAGGTAGAAAAATCTTACTGCTGTAATATGCATCAATGGGTAACTTAATAATATCTAGTATGGGAAAAGGTGGGTGAGATTAACACCGATGTTGCCATATTTCACTATGCTTTTTGATTGGCCAAACAAGTATTTAAGATTATTTAGGTTAGTATTTTACTCAGGTATTTCTGGTAGTTGAATGCTTAAAGATTTTATATCAGAGAGGGGAATATCAAATATACTGATATAGCACATTCAACCTTTGAAATTTTGAGGTTAAACAGCTAAGTAAGCATTGTGGTAGGGGTGAAATATATGTCTACCTAGTAAATGTTCGCCTTGTTCCAGACTTTCTTTCTTATTCCGAATCGCTCTAAGACACGCCTGCATGTAGGTATTTATAATTTCCAAACAGGACTTTCTCTCATGTTTGTGGTTGTAAAGTCCAGCAGAGATGTACATCTGAAATATGGTGTTATTCTCCTAAATATTTAATGTCGTTTGGTCATGGAGATTGAGCCCAGAAAAACATGTATGTGGTCATTCATTCAGCTATAACTCCAGTCTTGATATGATTTGTTTTTGAGATAGGTTTTCATTATGTAGCCTCAGCTGGCCTGGAAGTTACTACATAGCCAGGGTAGCTTTGACCTCATAGAGATCAGCCTGCCTTGTCTACTGAGTGCTGAGATTAAGTGTATGCCATCACACTAGGGCCATTTACTCTTTTAAACACTGCAAAAAATTTAACTCTCAAGCAATAACAAAGGATAGTTATTCTTGATTGGCAGGTGATCTTCCTTCAATATGGTAGTTTAAGAACCCAGGCTATCATGATCTTATAGCTCTGCTATGTCTTATAAATACATTATAAGTATGTGGTACATTTAACCACAGAATTGGAAAAAATAATATGCAACAGAGGATAACTGCTTCTTAAATGCCTTAACCTAGAAATGAGGCATATCTTTTCTCCTCTATTCTATTGCTTAGACTTCAGTCATATTGCTATGCTTAACTTCAGTGGAGGCAAGGGAATGTGAGTTAAGCTGGTTTCCTAATCAGTTTTTATTTGGTTGTTTGGTTCATAATAGAATGAAATCTTAGAAGAAGGTGCTGCTTAAGTTGTTATATGTAAGCTGAGATTTCATGTCTTCTTTAGCTAGTTTAGTTTGAAGTGGACTAATAATTGTGGTGGGCTTTAATGCTTAGTAGGCAAATGAGATAGTCAATAGTTCTCACTCCTATAAGCATTAACATAGTTTTAGCTCAGACTATCTTGTTGAAGATCTTACAGTATTATTATCCATACAGGTAAATGGATTGGCAGCTTCTTCATACTCCATATGATAAACTTTGAATTCATTCATTTTCCACATTATGACATGTGATTTGTAGATTTGTTGCTCCAATATACATCTAACCTGTTTCTAGTCATTCAGTATTGCTATTATTCTAAGCCTTTGAGTACACGAAAGTGTGCATACTCACAGATACATATGGCCAGAATGTTGTATTTATTATATTCAGGGAATTGGTTCCAGGAATCCTCCAGATATCAAAATCCACAAATACTCAATTTTTTTGCATAAAATAGAAAAATACTTTGTATCCAACCTGTGTATATCCTACCATATACTTTACATTATGTCTTGCTTATTTGGAATGGCTATTACAATTTAAATTCTGTGTGCATAATTGTATTGTTTTAGGAGTGACAAGAAAAAGATTCTATAAATGTTCGGTATATGTGGTGGCTTGAATATACTTGGCCCAGGGAGTGGCACTATTAGGAGGTGGGGCCTTGTTGGAGGAAGTTTGTCACTGTGGGAATGGGCTTTGAGAGTCATTTGGCTGCCTTTGGATCAAGATGTAGAATTCTCAGCTCCTCCTGCATCATGCCTGCCTAAATGCTGCCATTCTCCCACCTTGTTGAAAATGGACCTAACCTCTGAACCTGTAAGCCAGCTCCAATTAAAATTTGGCCTTTATAAGAGTTGCCTTGGTCATGGTGTCTCATCATAACAATGGAAACTCTAATTTAAGACAATCTATTTGATTCAAATATTAATAAAGTATAGTTATTTAAATTTCATACCAGGGCTTTTTATGAAATTATGTGACACATATGATACTGAAATTATGATATTTACTCCATAGCTTTTGGTTCTATTTCTTGATAGTTCATATTCTCCCCATTGCACTGTAGTCTAGGAAGACTGAACCTGTTGTAGTTTCCTCAACTCAGAAGTATTCCTCCATTAGTTCCGTTGGTCAACTCCTTTATGTTTTTCAATGTTGTCTAGTTATCAGTTCTTTGGAAAGTTTCCTTTGACACCTGCCTCCCTCACTGCCTGTCTAGATGAGATATTTAACCTCTGAGCTCAATCAGTATCTCATGGTCTCATTTAAAACATTTCAGATGAAATATAATTTTCAGATCATTTTCTTACTACTTACTTTCCACAAGGTATAAGATCTTCTGAGACAAGTGACTGCATTGTATTTATTTTTTTCTCATGTATTTTAATTATTTATTTTTTAACAGTTTGTATAAAAGCAGTTGTCTTAATCATGACATTTTGCATATCCTTATTCTTGTAGCTTTTGTGTAGTACAATCAACACTGAGCAGCAAGTGAAACAAGACAACTGGGATTGGTCTCTGTTTGTCTTCTTTACAGATGAAGGACCTGCGGCATGAAAATGTCAACCCTTTATTGGGCTTCTTCTATGATTCGGGGATGTTTGCCATCGTGTCAGAATTTTGTTCTCGAGGGAGCCTAGAAGACATACTTACAAACGATGATGTGAAACTTGATTGGATGTTCAAATCATCACTGCTGCTTGACCTCATCAAGGTTAATGGCAAACCTAAAGAAGTCGTGTATTTTCCTTATAGATTTGAAATTTACAAAGATTTTTGACCATTGTTTTTATTCTTCTCTTTTTGGGTTAGGAATTTAAGATATTGAGGTATTTTCTTTCCTGTGGGTTGTTGTAATCATTTTACCTTTCCTCCTTGTCTCCCAAGCCCTGAGTCTCCACCCTTTTGTCTATATGTGTTTTAGAGTATTGATATAGAAACTACCTGCCCTGTTCCCTCTCAACTTGGAGGTCAGATTTCCCTCACTTCTTATGTTTAACATGAAGATCTCTTTTACTTTTAACCACATTCTAGTTTTCTGCTTTGTGGACATAGGGAAGTAATCATTCCTAGAATCTTTTGTATTATGTAAAACCAGCTGCTTGCCTTCATTTTCTAAAAGGTATCGCAGTGTAGAAGTAGATGATGAGACTTTGCATGTCTGTATGGATGTGGGACTCTGCCCCTGGAAAAGACAAATGCCCACTAAGTTTCTACTTCTGCTGATAATGGATGAAAGATGCATTAGATCTGGTCAAGAAAATAGGAATCTCCCTGTCCCTGGCAATTACTTGCGAATGGATCCATTTTGTGCCTGAAATGTCAATAGATCTCCTAGTAGCATATAATTTTCAATAAACAAAAGCTATGATTCATAATCAAAGCCAAACATTTTAGAGCTAGAATGGACCTAAACATTTGTCAAAGGTTTACTTTTCCTACAAATAAGAGGGAAAAGCTTGAATTCTGGGTCATAATTGCCAATGCCATTAACAACCTCAGAAACTGGCTCTAAAAGCATCAAATAGTTAAATGAGTGCCTAAATAAGTTTTGTTGTATCATCTGCAGGGAATGAAATACTTACACCACAGAGAATTTATTCACGGGAGGCTAAAGTCTCGGAACTGTGTGGTAGACGGGCGTTTTGTATTGAAGGTGACAGATTATGGCTTTAATGACATTTTAGAAATGCTGAGACTCTCTGAAGAGCAACCTTCTGAAGAAGGTAAGCAATGAATTGTACCCTCGGATGTACACAAGGTAACTTCAAAGTTCAAATGAAACTATGCATAGAATTAAAGCCTTAGAGTGATTTCAACTCCTCACTTTTGTTGAAAAATCCAGCCTCATTTCCAAGCCAAGGGACTTGAATGAAGTCTGCATGCAGTAACCTCAGCCCAGTCTTTCCTTCCAAACAAAGCCATTGCAATAATGTTCAGTTCCTGCTGAGGCAGGATTAGGCTGTATTGTTTAGACACCCCAGCAGTCCCTGGAGAATCTTGCTGAATGCTAGGCACACAGTAGGCACTCAATAAATACTTGTCAGATTGAATGGAGAGTAATTTAGAAGCTGGACCCCCATGAAGTATATTCTCGAATGGGATGTCACTAGAGCATATCAGTACCCAGTCTTTCAGAGAGAAAGCAGGCCCCAGCAAATGAGTGCTAGATGGGTAGTGTGTATGGCTTCAGAGAGCGCGACAGACTTTAAGTAAGCAGACATGCTTGTGACATCCATTTTGTGGTTTTGTCTTCTGACTAGTGTACCAGTAGCAGCACTAAGGAATGTCTGGCGGACTCATAACTCACCAAAGCTAAAAGCAAAATCTGAGGTGTGGGAGAACAGATAATCCCCCAAAGACAGGAGGGTACAAAATGGTAGCCTTACAAATTTTAAAACTGCCAACTTCCCTACGTGGGAGAAAGGCAAGAATAATAAAAGACAGAGAGCCACATGCCCAGAGAGAAAGCCGGTCTTTGAGGGCAACATAGCTGCACTTCCTCAAATGCATGCAACATTAAACTGTAGGAATCCATTTAAGTCTCCTATTCACAGATGAGAGGGCAGAGGCTTCTGAGTTACTCAAACCATACAGCGACTTCACAGCAATTCAGGTCAGGTCTTCACCCAGTCAACAAACCCCAGTTTTCTTTCTTTGCCAATTCATGTTCTGGAGGAGTTGAAAATCTTGAAAACCATAGTGACAACTGTGATAGTTCCCCTCTCCCTCTTCCTCTTCCCCGACCCAGTTCCTGACATAGCCGTGTGGTAATTACTTGTCTAATTCTAGTTTGAATGCCTGGTTTGCCATTTGCCTTGCTTTACAATAGGGTGTTGGGATAAGAGCTGCAGAGATGACAGGTACTTAGTGTTCTATAAAAATTAGCCATCTAGAAAAGGTAAAATGTAATACTTTTCCAGAGTTCCATTTCACATTTATTTCACAGACTGGCCAAATTTTCAACCTTAGGGACATCTGGTCTTAACCTGAGGACAGGACATCTTTCATCTGTGGCTGTGCTGATGTCAGTGCCTGTGCCTCCCTTTATATGTGCGAGTGGGTGTGCACTGTCTATTGTCTCTGTATCTCGGTTTCTCATTCTTATTCTCCTTCACTCTCTAGACTGCAGCCTATTCTTCACATACTGTACCCAGAGGGAATTTTCTAGACTGCAAATCTGATTTTGTTATAGATGTCCCTCACTGAGTGGCTTTTTATTGCCTTTAGGGTAAAGTTCAAATTCCTTTACATGACATATGAGTCCTCTTTGGTATGGGCTTAATACCAATATCCTCTATCTCTCTGATCTAGCCCTGTGGCGCTCCTTCAGGTTGTTTATGTATGCCAAGCTCCCTTTGCCTTCCAGCCCTTTTACATTTGCTATGCTTTCTGTCTGGGATTCTCTCTCTACCTTGCTCATCAGCATAAGCATTTATGTGAGCATAGCTAAATTCTCCTCCTTTAGGACTCAGCTTAAGTACTGCTGTATCAAGTGGTTTCCCAAGACTTCTTATGCGCAGCTGAACTGTTCTCTTCAAGATCTTTAAGGTCAACAAAATTCATTGTGGATTTGTACTTTATTTGTAATACTTCATTCAGCTGTCTTTTCCCTATACCCAAACTATAATCTCGGTGGAGTTAAGAAGCAGGTTTGAGTTCACAGTTTCTGGTAGTATAAATATTTATTAAATTAGTAAATTAATGAGATGAAATAAAATGTTGGAACTGATCTCCTACCTTAAATGATGAGGCTTATAGTACCTTAAAATTGGTCAATCTTTGACGGTCATCTGGCACAGCTTGCACTTTGAGGTTTTGGGAGTAAAGAAAACTGATTAGTGGTCAAGCTGAGATTTAAAAACCAAGGTCTCTTGACTTCCAGTTCTGTATTTTTTTTAAGTGCTATATTATCATGGTTCTTCAAAATTGACTTTACCGATACAATAAGCTCAGAGATAGTAGTGGCTGCAGCTGATACAAAAGAAGCCCAAATAATTTCTAGTAGTCTTTCTGACACCCCATGTCTAATGGTAGCTAAGGACTGTTACTGGCTTCTGGAGTGGGCATGAGGAAAGGGGAATGGGTTGGAAGATGGCGATGAGTGTTCATTATTGTCCAGTTTCAACTGTATGACTGTAGCCCAGATACAAGCTCATTTTAGCCATTAACAACACAGGCGCTGGTGCTCTCTGAAAGTACTATTTGGTAATGATTGTGTTTAATCACCTAGCTTTTTACCAGCCAGTTTGTTTGTGTCTCTCCCTGATGCTTTTAAATGTGCAGGGAGAGTATGCCAGCAACAAGGACTGTAATTTGATTTTGCTTTCAAATAGCTACTCAGGCTCTCCTCCTTCAACCTCCTCTGCTTAAAATCTCACCTTTAGAAAAGGCATTCCTTTGACTAAAGGATCATTCGGTCACTTCTGCATTTTCGTGAATTTCAGTCGTTCTCGGGAGGGAGGCAGAAGAGGGAGCAAAACCACTGCCAGTGAGTGTACCGGACACATTCATAGGTGTTGGGTGGGACATTAGAAGTGTTTGTTACTTGAAAGCCAAAGTGACACGACAGGTACAGGAAGAAGACTGAGTCTAGAAGTTCTTATTCCAGCCTTTTCATCATGGTTGTCCAAAAATTAAGACTGCTTTTCTCTTCCCTGGATTTTTATTAGCAAGACAAATAATCTCATGTTTTCTATCCACCTTTTTGCTTCGCAGGAACTTGTCTTCTAGGCTCCCATCCTCATATCCCCACATTAAACAAGATGCAAAGTTAGCAGCGGCCGCCAGCCCTAAGCCTGGCCCTAGCTTCTGTCCTCTTTAGCAGGCATTCTCCAGCCTTCCCGGATTAATTTATCTAGCTCAGATGTTTGGTAGTTTATATCTGATAAAAATACCCATATTCAATTACTCTTCAACTCACAGAAATGGTGATTTTTATATAGTTCAACAACAACAACAACAACAACAACAACAACAACAACAACAGCAAAAACCCCAACTCCTCTTTTGGCTTTCCTCTTTATATTATCAAGGCATTTACTCTGACTCCATCCTTGGCGAATCCTCGGGAGGAGGTGCCTGATCTTGTCATTTTCATTTCTATTGTAACCCCAACTCCAGTATATGTGGTTCCTGGCTTTGCTGCCACAATGTGCCCCCACTCAGGTCCCTTGCACTAGGAAGCACAAGCTCTTAGTGCACTTCCTAGCTGACAGCCCTGACTCCAGCCCTCTCCTTGCATCCAGCTTCTGCAGGTTGCCACATTAATCTTCCGAAACAGAGTTTTCATCAAATCCCTCTTCAGCTCCAGCACCCCTACTGCCTTCTGTATTCACTCCAAATGCCTTCATTTCACTCTCAGGGCCTCTCACCCTCCGCCCCCATTCTCCCAGCCACCCTCCCTACTCCCACCTCATCAAGCCTTTCTCCCTTCTCATTATTCCTTCCCGGAGCCCTTCTCTTCAGCCCTTCACTAATCTGCTTACCACCGTCCACCACCACCACCCGCAATTTGCTCCTTTCTGCGTCTTGTTCTTCTGCACACACTGTTCTTGCTTCCTGCAAAGCTCTCACCTCTCAGCTCCAGAAGGTGCACCCTTGACCTTCTTAATGAGCAAGCACATTTGAGATTTAACTTTTCCAGGAAGCCTTCCTGGATTAATTTAGTTTGTTCAGATGGTTGTTAGTTTAAATCTAATGAAACTACCCATACTTAAGCATTCTTCAGTTCACAGAAATCGGTGCTTTTTATATAGCTCGACAACAACAACAAACCCAATTCCGCTTTTGATTTTCCCCTTTATATTATAAAAGTAGATTGCTTTATATGTTAAGATGCCTGTGAGGAAATGTTCCAATGCTAAAATCCACTCCTAAAATCTATGAAAGGGAAGATAATTTCTTTTCACCATGTATAGGGCCTGAAGTCAGCAGAACATAGCCATTATTCAAATTTGGTTTTTAATCTATTCATTTTCTTGTACGATACAATAGTTCTTATCACTAGCTCTCTTGTATTGATTGCAATAAGGGATGTATATGGTTTTCTTGTCCTCTGGTCTGTAAACTCTTCTTATGCAGAGTGAAGGTTTGATTGATACTTGGAATCATTTTTCTACATAGCACAGTGCCTGCTACATATTAGACACTCAATAAATATTTGCAGAAACAGGTAAGTAGCTGCTGTGCCATTTTGCTCTGCAAGGAACACAGGAAGCCTGGGGATGTTCTAGTCCTTTCAGAGAAGACCTGGAGAAAGCAAATTGTAAATCCCTGAGCCCTGACACAATCAAATTACCAGACACATATAGATCTTAGCGAGCAGCAAATCCATGGCAACCGGTCTGGCAGTGCCCTTGCCTTTTCATGGAAACCTGCCAACTGCTACTTGCAGGCTCAAGAGAGCGAGAAAGCAAGCACCAGATAGTGTCTCTACTTCTAGCGTCCTGACCCTCCCTACACCTTTATACTGTGTCTTGCTGTGTGATTGTGGTGGGTAGAGAAAGTAGTATGTTTTTCTCTCTTTGTGTGTAATCCCTTAGATTAATAGATTCAGACCCTGAGGGGCACCACCATGCTAGTCTGTCTAATAAAAATATAAAGCAGTTAATAAAACAGCACCCTTAGAGCCCTTTAGGGCATTGCAGATGTCAGTTAATCCTCCCCCCATTTATTAGACAATTCTTCCTTTGCAGAGCTGCTGTGGACGGCCCCTGAACTGTTAAGAGCCCCTGGGGGCGTCAGGTTAGGTTCATTTGCAGGAGATGTCTACAGCTTTGCCATCATCATGCAAGAAGTGATGGTCCGGGGTGCTCCTTTCTGCATGATGGATCTGCCTGCCAAAGGTAAGCAGGAAGTGAGAAAAGGGCACTAAGGACCCACTGTGTCCCATATCAGCAGGCCAACCAAACTGTTATGATTTGCTAGAAGACTGTTAACAGCTCGCTAGTCTGCAAAGAGTTAGTCTGTTTTGTGAATGTAGGGCTTGGAGCCAGACAGCTTTGGGCATGTGGAAGAAATTCCCTTACCCGGGAAGCTGGTCATTTTGCAAACATGGATATAAATCAGGGGCATTAGGACCTATATCATTTTTCTAGTCTGCACCATTCCTACCACACAGTACCTCTGCTCCTCTGAGTTAGTTCTTTCCAAGTACTTTGGTACTGATCATGATACTCTGTGATGTCAATCTTTTCCTGTAGCATGTCATAAACTTTTTCTGCCTGTCTCCCATTTAAATCTATGAATATTAGGTAAGATCTATCAATGGAGAACAAAATCATTGCATGAAAGTTTTAGCGGTAACAGGTTAGCTGCATATTCTCAAAGTGAGCTTACAAGATGCTTAGTAACTACAAATGGAAAAATACTAAGTTTATAAGGTGAAGCTCCTTGTGATAGCACCTTAACCAATTGATCAAGGTTACCATCACCTATAACAAGACATATGTATATCATGTACCCCTGATATGATGCACTAAGATAAGTCCCCTACCTTTCTGCTCTTTTGTACTAGGATAGATATATCACTTTTGTGGTGTTCTGTTCTTGACAAAAGCAACAACAACAAAAACAAAAACAAAAGCAAAGTACAACCTTAGTCTAATCACTAGAGAACTTCAGATAAATCCTAGTTGAAGAATTCGACAAAATAACGAACCTGGGCATGGTGGCACAATCCTGTAATCATAGTACTTGGGAGGGTGAGGTACAGGGATGGCAAGTTCCAGGCCAGTGTGGGCTATACAAATAAATAATTGGTCAGTCCTTATAAAGTGTATCTAAATCATGAAAGACAGGAAAAGAACACAGTTTGGAAGAGACTAAGACAAAGAACACAGTTTGGAAGAGACTAAGACACAACAATTGCTTACAGAAATAAAAGATCTGGAATTGGATTGTGGAACAGAAAAAAATACATTAGAGAGAACACTGATGAAATCCAAGGAAGGGCTGTAGTAATAGTATTATACAAATGCAAATGCCTTCAATGTTCTTTTGTGTTAACATTACAGTAAGCCCAGTGGGAAGTATGCAGGCAATCACTGAGGTATGATAACTACTCTGGGGGCCTAAATTTACTTTAAAGAGTAAATGGTTTTTCAAATGTAGGAAATGTTACTAAGTTATATAGGTGTCTTTTGCCGCAGTTAGCATTCCATATCACACCTTTGTTTAAAGCCCTTCAACTTTTCTTCACTTCTCTTGTCACTTCTAGTATTCTACTTAATGCCTTGAGAGTACATGGTCCCCTCACCACTGTGCTCTTTCCTAGGCCATTTATAATACCTAGAATTCCCTCATTTCCTCTCCAACTGGCTCCATCCAACTCCTGCTATCAACTCTAGAAATTCTCCTTTGACTTGATCAGCATGTGTTAGGTATCCCCATCTGTCATTATCTGTAGCTATTTGTTCCAGCAAAAGCATCAGTAATAGTTTTCTTTGCTTATTTCCTTGGACCATGAAATCCTCAAGGAAATGTGCTATACTGGGCCTTAGCAGAGAACTGACCCAGTCAACTGCATGTGTCCTGACAAAAAGTAGACTTTCTGGAAAAGTCTGTTTTCAAGAAGTTCACTGCTACAGAATCTATGGCACTGAAAGCCCTATTCCAGGATGGTCTGAGTTAAAGGAACCACAGCTCTGCTGTACAAGGGGCTGAGAAATGAGAAGCAAGAGCGAACTCCTTCCATCATGTGCTAGGATATGCAGCAGCACTACTGAAGTGGTATAGCCAATGCAGAGGTAGACAGAGCAGTCAAAGTTTGGTTGTCAATGCAGAAGTTAAAAGTTGGGGGCAATGGTGAAGAGAAGACCTGGGATGAACGGTAGTTCTGAATAGAGGCCACAATAAAGAGCTTGGATTTTATTCTGTTGGCAATAGACATCAAGAAGGGATTTGAATAAGAAAGTAACATGGCCAGATACATACTTCTAGAATGATTTGGAGAAGTACAGAATGTCTCCATCTGATGAAACAGACAACGTAGTTTGAGGCCCAGTATGAGTTGATAGGAACATTGGGAACTAATGATTTTCTTCTATTGATACAGAGTTTTCTGCTTTTGTAAAAAACAAAAACAAAACAGTTCCATTTGTATAAATTAAGCTTTTGGCTAATAAAGACTTAGTCTATACAGGGTTCTAGGTTCTTGCAGTTGAGGCCCGAGGCATTTGAAAGCAGGGCAATGGAATAGAGATTGCTTGAATTCTGACCTAAACTCTGTCACTACCCATGTGACTTTTGGCAAGTTCCATACTGGGTGTGTTCCAGTTTTACGATCTACAGGAACAATCTGAGTATGTCCCTCATCTATTTGTGCTGTGCATCCAATAAAACAGCACATGCGAAGTGCACATTCCATAGCTTGGCATATGATAAGTGGTATTTATTGATCAATGGCCATGATTGTTCACTCTTATTCTTAATTCCCTTTATTTAGTGATTATCCAGGACTCAATGCCTGTGCATATATCCTTGGCTGGAGATATCCTTGCAGAGAAGGCTCAATGTCTTTGTTCTGGTAATTGTGAGGCTTAGGTGACTTGGGGATATTGAAGCTGCAATATTGGAATTGGCCTCAGATAAGCCACATCTATAACTCAGCAGAAGCAGGATAACATGGTAACTCAATTATACTAAGATTCCAATTGACCAGTTTTTCACTCCTTTCTCAAGAGTGTGACACAGGTTTTTTGGAGATGTAGTCAATATTAAAGCTACCTAAAGAGCAATCCAAGAGAGGGCTTCTTCATATTTTCCCTTGACAAATCCCTTTCTTGGCTGAAATTCACAATTCACACTTTTCTCTTTTGTGCCTTGACAGAAATCATAGACAGACTTAAAATGCCTCCCCCTGTGTATAGACCAGTGGTTTCTCCTGAATATGCCCCTCCAGAGTGTCTCCAGCTGATGAAGCAGTGCTGGGCTGAGGCCTCAGAACAGCGACCAACTTTTGATGAAATATTTAACCAGGTAAATCTATAAGCATAATCACTGTTCAGTATTTAGCCTCTCTGAGACTATACTCACTGGGTCCTTATATTGGGGAAGGGGATTCCTTCCACAAGGGGAAAAGGACAGTACACTCCCAAAAGCAGCTCAGGACTGGCTTTGAGGTCCTTAATCCTGAAACACCACCAGTACATCCTCTACAAGCCCAACGTTTAACTCTGGTGCTCTTCTGTGCCTGCCTGACTTTTCTGAGTCATCCAAAATCTGCTGTGATGGGCCTGTCAATGCCACAATCAAAGCACCAGTCATTTGGAAGCATTAGCAGCGGAACTGTTGCCATGGGTATCATGGGCACATGTGGAACCCACATACCTATGTTTCTTTTTTTTTTAATGATATTCTTTTTTTTAGATTTATTTATTATTATATGTGAGTACACTGTAGCTGTCTTCAGACACCCCAGAAGAGGGTATCGGATCTATTTACGGATGGTTGTGAGCCACCATGTGGTTGCTGGGATTTGAACTCAGGACCTTCAGAAGAACAGTCAGTGCTCTTAACTGCTGAGCCATCTCTCCAGTCCCATACCTATGTTTCTATAAACGTTTCTACATAACTCTGGTGTGGACACTGTTTTAAATCTAAATTTTAGATGATGCCAACTTGTTTTTGTAGGTTCAGAAAAAAAGCAGATTTCTTAGGTTCTCTGAGGGCTGCTGAAGAGAATGGGAACATGAAAAGTGATAACCCCTCTCCTTCAGATAATGCATTTCTAAAGAGTCTGAGCTAGGAAGAGGGTGGAAGAAAAGACAAAGTTCCTCTGTTAATGCATGCAGTTTAAACTCTGTTCACTTATCCACTACAGAAATTGTGGGTGTTCCCCATGAGTGCTATGTCAGCTCTGGAAGCCTGGCTGGAGTCCAGCACTGAGCTGCCTTATGACTGGCAGGTATCTGAGGCGGAAAAGAGAAAGACTTTGACTGAAAGCCTCAAAGGGTCCTGCTTTTGAAGTCATCCGTGTCCTCCAGCTAACAATACCTCCATTAGTCTGGCTGGAGTTCTTAAGGACACTCGAACAGGTGTTCAATGGTATGGAAAGAGCAAAGGACCATAAAGGTCACATTTCTCAAAACTTATCATGAGGCAGGAGGAAAAGCCATTTGTCCTTGTGGTGATGCTGAAGATGTTATTTCAGAAGGCAGCAGAGAAGTTGCTGATAGACAGGAGGAGTGCCCATCATGGGACTTTCAAATCAAACATTACTGGGGCTCCCTTCACTAAAATGCTTTACTGAAAGTTTATTCTGCCGGATGACGAGAGTAACTTCCTCTCTTATTGCATCTAATAATATACCTTAAATGCACAGAGATGAATGAATTTCTCTAAGTGAGGCTGTAGGGGGAGCTCAGGGGATGCAAACTGGTTGATGAATCTTGGTAGACTTACACTTGGGCACAGAGTTCAGAAGCGGCCTCCTACTGTCCACTTTGGGACAAGGAGTTCTATGCAGAAGATTTGTGGCCATGTGGTATGAAATTTGTTGGGCAGATCCTTTAACCTCTACTCAATAAAGCCACTACTAATCTTTACTGGTTGTGAGCATGGTGACAAAAGGACCACAGACGAAGCTACCCATTCACGAGTCAAATGCTAATGTTAATATGATCCTCATAAATTCTCAAGGTCCCAAGAGGGTATATTGGACATTCACACCAAGCAGCTACCTCTTAGGAATCAGGGAACAACACAGGCCTAAGCTAGCTGAATGTCTACATGACCCTGACTGATATGAAACACAAGTACTAAATGGAAACATTTAGTGTAAAATCCCATGATAAGAAGTAGAGGAACATCTTCCTATGTTATATTTTGAACACTCTAAGTAGTCAAGACCCTCTTTGACAACATTGTATCATTTGAGGATAAAGGTGATTTCATGGGTTGAAAACTTGAATGATTGCTGCCATCTACAATAGCGTCCGGGTTTGGTGACTGTATATGGGATGGATCCCCAGGTGGGGCAGTCCCTGAATGGCTTTTCCTTCAGTCTCTGCTCCACACTTTGTCTCCATATTTCCTCCTGTGAGTATTTTGTTCACCCTTCTAAGAAGCATTGAAGTATCCACACTTTGGTCTTCCTTCTTCTTGGGCTTTATGTAGTCTGTGAATTGTATCTTGGATATTCTGAGCTTCTGGGCTAATATCTACTTATCAGTGAGTACATACCATGTGTGTTCTTTTGTGGTTGGGTTACCTCACTCAGGATGATATTTTCTAGTTCCATCCATTTGCCTAAGAATTTTATGAAGTCATTGTTTTTAATAGCTGAGTAAATAAATGTACCCCATTTTCTGCATCCATTCCTCTCTTGAGGGACATCTGTGTTGTTTCCAACTTAATATGGCTTTCTCCTAAGAGGCTCTGCCAGAGCTTGACAAGTAGAGAGGCAGATGCTCTCAGCCAACCATTTAATTGAGCACTAGGTCCCTGATGGAGGAGTTGGAGAAGGAGCTGAAGGAGCTGAGGGGGTTTACAGCCCCACTGGGGGAGCAACAGTGTCAACAGGTCAGAAGGCCAGACCCCCCCCCGCCCCCCGAGCTTCCCGGGGACTGGATTACCAACCAAAGTGTACACATGAAGGGATCCATGGCTCTGCCTGCATGTAGCAGAGGGTGGTCTTGTTGGAATCAGTGGGAGGAGCAGCCCTTGGGCCTGAGAGGGTTTGATGCCCCAGTGTAGTGGAATGCCAGGGCAGGTAGACAGGAGTGGGTGGGTGGGTAGGAGAGCACCCTCAGAGAGGTAGGGAGAGGATGGATGGGATGGGAGTTCTGAAGGGGAGACATAGAAAGGGAAAAACATTTGAAAAGTAAATAAAGAAAATACCCATTTTTTTAAAAAAAAGAAAAAAGAAAAATTGCTTGATAAAACATCAGTTCTTGCCTTCTTTCTCCCTCTTATGTTACCCACAATTGACGTAGGGTCTAAACCAGATCTTGTTTTCTTGAAAGTGGCTACGATTGTAATAGCATTTCAGAACTGAAGGAGTTTACTCTGAACCCTTGCACTCAGACTTGAAAGAACCAGAAAAATTGGGGGGAACTGCTTTGGGGCCAGGGGTGGAAAGTGATCTATGAATGTACCAGGGTGACACTAAGACTGGATGTTGACCTCTCCTATTTATATCTGGGTTCATGTCTCCTGGTGTGACACTTCAGAGGAAAAAGATGGTTGTTCCACCATTACTGAGTTTGAACCCCCAAGCACTCATAGGCTCTTTTTTTTCTCTTTTACTTTCAGTTTAAAATTTTCAATAAAGGGAAAAAGACTAATATTATCGATTCTATGCTCCGGATGTTGGAGCAGTATTCTAGCAACTTGGAAGATTTGATCCGGGAACGGACTGAAGAACTGGAAATTGAAAAACAGAAAACGGAAAAGCTTCTAACGCAGATGCTGCCACTGTATGTGTGAATGCCTGAGGGGTGTGAATGCTTGTCACAGTGTGCACCATTTTAAAAAAGAAGAAAAAGTTACTCACCAACTAACTGCTCCCTCCCCATGTCCATCACCCTCTCTGTTCGCAGTGGTTCTGAATCACACCTTCAAATCAAAGTAGAATTGGAAAGCAAGGAAGCAGAGCATGCATCCTAATTCCCTTCTTCCTGTGGAACATGATGGTCATTTTAACTTTGGCATCGGACATGATTTTTCTATATGTCACTTCGTGACAGAGCCAAGAAGGTGGCCAATTTGAACAACAAAACAGGCAGCTTTATGAGTTCTTATAGGAAAGAAGCAGGCCTGTTGTTTCCAGGGGACTTTCTCCCTTATCTATGGCTTGAATTTCCATTTCCTCCCCTAGTAGCATGCTCTTTAATAAGATAATTGTTGAACTAGCCTCATGGAAAACTTACCACCTGGGAACATTTCCCAAAGAAAGAGGGTAAAGTAGAAGCCCCAGAAGCCTGAAGAAATTCTATGGGGACAGAGACCAGATCTTTCTTTTCTAGTACCTGTTTTAGCAGTACCCGTCTCAGCACCCAAAGCATATGTGTGTATGTGTGTGTGTGTGTGTGTGTGTGTGTGTGTGTATTTGTTGAATAAGTGAGCTCTTTAATGCTCTATCCAGATGAAACTCTCATTCTCTGACAGTGATTTTTAGAGAATTTGTCTTTACTGTGTAGCACATAAGGAGGCTAATCTCTTCTTAGGAATAGCTATTTCTCCTTTTCAGATCAGTTGCTGAATCCCTCAAAAAGGGCTGTACAGTTGAACCTGAGGGATTTGACTTGGTCACCTTGTACTTCAGTGATATTGTGGGCTTCACCACCATCTCAGCCATGAGTGAGCCCATTGAAGTGGTGGACCTTCTGAATGACCTGTACACACTCTTTGATGCCATCATTGGCAGTCATGATGTCTATAAGGTATGTTAATTAGCAAAATAATGCTTTCTAGCATGAAACTTTTTACATGGGATTTATCTATGTGCATCCCAAAATTGAAGGATGTGGTTTGATAGAATGTTGTCTTTTAGGAAAGTTTTCTCTTGAGATGTTTTCTACAATTATGACTAAGAAGAGGTTAAGATGGGGAGACTTCTTGCAGTTCATTGGATGAATCTGAATAACATAGCAAGTATTGTGCTGGTTAATAAAAACAATATAGAAATATTGGCAATTTGCTCATAGTTGATGGCTGCTACAGAGTATATCTTGGTAAAATTGGTATTGATATGATACATGTTATGAAAAATTTTATCTTCTCCTTAGGTACTGTTTTTAGGAAAAAAGGAACATAGCATTATACCAGAGTACAAATGTGATTTTGGGAATTGATACAGGGTAAACCAAAGTATACCTAGTGATATGAAGTTTGAGGAAATATCTATTCACTATATCCCTTCCCTCCAACCCAGTTATACTCTATTTTTAAAAATAACCAAAGGTTGCAAAATATGAGGAGATGACAAATGACTCCTTTCATCTTTTTTGGTACTGTGATTCTTTACTGTTATTCTTTGTACATGGTGTATTTATTGTTTCTAGGTTTAAAATGACTAAAAATATCATAGTTCTGCAGAGACATTTCCATGTTGTTAAAAACATGGATACTCATCATATTGGAAGAAGAAGATGCCTCAGGTATCCCAAACTTTAGATAACTCTTATGTCCCAGGAACCATGGAAAAGCTTCATTTATTGGATCCTTCACAGCAGTCTCAGATGGTCTAGCTCTCAGATCACATTGGGCAGTATATCTATCTCAGATTAGACAGGTAGAGACCCTTATGGCTAAACTATGCAATCTGAATAGGGTTCAGATATAGGCACCATACCTGTCAATCAGCAGGAGCTGCAAACTAATCAAGAGATGCACATGGAAATCACTGTGGAGGAAAAAATCTATGGAATCAGGCTACCTGTCTTAACTTGTTGAACTCAAGAATCCTGAAGAGAAAAACAAATCACTGAAAGCTAATTCAGTTGAAACTAAAATCAAAGATGATTCAGCATGGGCAGTAACACAGCCACTAGTTTAATCAATCCAGCTGATTCTGCTCAGGCAATCATTAGGGGTCCTGGGGATGAAGCCATTAGCTATTTTGGTACTTCTTGGCTGCAATGCAGAGTTAGCCGGCTGTTTTTAAGATGGAACAGGGCTGTCTGAATCCAAAAATGGAATCTAAATTTTCAGACTTGTTTATTAAAAACAACACAGGGCAAAGGAAATAAAAATTGAACCATCAGTGAGTCACCATATCCGTGTGTTTTTTCATTTTCCTTTCCTGGAAAATTGGAATCACCTCCCCTGGAACTTGATAATCTAAAATGGATGTGAGAAGTCTACTGCAGAAGTATGTGATTTGTTTGTGCATTCGTTCCTTCAACTGCCCCATTTCAACCAGAACCTTTTCTATGACTTTGCTTTCCTTGAACAAAATGGATGTGTCCTATAATTCCTCATGGACATCTATACACTAATGCTCATTTGGGCCAGATTTTGTGTTCTTTTAATGTTCTCAGACCGTTAGGTTCTCTGGGGTGACAACTCATCAAAGCTAAATGGTCAACTACTGATAATAGTCAGCCACAAACATATCATACCCACATAGCATTTGCATTGTACCCGTTCTTTCTTTTGTTAAGTCTGTCCTGTCTATTTGACAGCAGGAATCTTCCCTTCAAATCATACCAGAGCTGGGAGATTGAAAGCACACTGAAGTAAAAGTCCTATAGGACAAATGCCCCAAATTATTAGTTATCTAGAAAGTCATTATGTGAGCTCTGTTGCTGAATCTAAAATTTCATTTTCTGGAAATGAATAATAATCATAGTCCCAAGAGTAGCACTTCAAGACATACTTTTTGTTGGTATTGATGTTGGTGATGGTGATGATGATTGTAGTGGTGGTGATTGATTGCACTTAATATGTTATCTTCTCCTGACCAGTTTTAAGTGCTTTGATGTACATTACATTATTTACTTCTAAAAATCCTATGAGGTAGGCATTGACATTATTTTATTTTAAAGATGGGTACACTAGATGGAGCAAAGATGAAATAAGTGACTTGTCCCATGATCATAAATGGTGAATTTGAGATTCTACCCAGGGCAGTATGTCTCCAGAATTTTATTGATTTTTAGCTGTAATGAAACTCATAGCAAACCAGTCTGATTGGCAAAAATCACAGAAGTCCTTTCAGTTTTATTTGAATTTATTGAAAAGCTTCTAAATATGAGCTATATAGAGGAGTAAGCACACTCGACAAGGAAGATGAGGAGCAGGGAACTGTTTCCAGCAGAATAGTCAAAGGCCAGAATTATTGTGTATCTTATTTAGGGTTTCATTGCTATGAAAAGACACCATGACCCTAGCAACTCTTATAAAAGACAACATTTCATTGGGACTGACTTACAGTTTCAGAGTTTCAATTCATCATCATCATGGTAGGAAACATGGCAGCCTCTAGGTAGACACGGTGCTGGAGCTGAGCATTCTACATCTTCATCCAAAGGAAGCCAGGAGCAGACTGCCTTCTGCAGGTAGCCAAGAGTAACCTCTCTTCCTCATGAGGCAGACTGTGAGTGCTAGGAGACCTCAAAACCTTCTGCAGGCAGCCAAGAACAGGCACCCTCTCTTCCTCATGAGGCAGACTGTGAGTTCTTGGAGACCTCAAAGCCCACCTCCATAGTGACACACTTCCTCTAACAAGACCACGCCTATTCCAACAAAGCCACACCTCCTAATAATGTCACTTCCCATGAGCCAAACATATTGAAGCCTCTACATTGTCCCTCAAGGATAGCAGTAGGAGAGGAGGTGATTGGTGGGAAAAGACTCAGTTCTCGTAAAATGCTTGTGAAACTGACTGTCATATTAGCATGGCTAATTAGCAGGCCCAGACTCTTCTTGGCCTTCCTTTTCCTTCCCTATACTTCCCACCAAGGCTGCCCATTTACCTAAAATTAGCTGCAAAAAGGCTTTCTCTATGGTAGTATCTTGGATATATTTTTTCTGAATAATTTGCCAGGGGCATCTTAGGGGCAGTGCCACTTTCCCTTCATACAGGAATTTGTTGAACTTGATATTTTCCTAGAGTCATTCAATAGCCTTTGAAGTAGCTACATTTACATCAGGATCCCTGGTTGTGAGGACTATGCATCAGTAATTTATTAGAGCTCCTTAAATGATTCTCATGTACGGTAGGCCAATGAATTGTTGACAAACCCACCCTGCCTCCCTCACTTTTCATATGTGGCTTCAATCACACTCATGAAACCCCATGGGGGGAAAAGTAACATGAAGAGGTTGCCTCCTTGTTAATCCTACTTTTTTTTACTAGATATTTTCTTTGTTTCCATTTCAAATGTTATCCCCTTTCCTGGTTTCCCCTCTGAAAACACCCTATCCCATCCCTCCCTTTCCCCTGCTCACCAACTCACCCACTCCTGCTTCCTTGTCTTGTCATTCCCCTATACTGGGACATCAAGCTTTCTCAGGGCCAAGGGCCTCTCCTCCCTTTGATGTCCAATAAGGCCATCCTCTGCTACATATTCAGCTGGAGCCATGGGTCCCTCCATGTGTACTCATTGGTTGGTGGTTTAGTCCCTGGGAGTTCTGGGACTACTGGGTGACTCATATTGTTGTTCCTCCTATAGGGCTGCAAACCCCTTCAGCTCCTTTTGCTAGATCCTCCATTGGGGACCTTGTGCTCAGTCCAATGGTTGGCTGGGAACATCCACCTCTCTATTTGTCAGGTACTGGCAGAGCCTCTCAGGAGACAGTTGTATCAGGCTCCTGTCAGCAAGCACTTGTTGGCATCCACATTAGTGTCTGGGTTTGGTGTCTGTATATGGGATGGATCGTCAAGTGGGGCAGTCTCTGGATGGCATTTCCTTTAGTCTCTGCTCCACACTTTCTCTATGTATCTTTTCCCATGGATGTTTTGTTCCCCCTTTTAAGGACCAAAGGATCCATACTTTGGTCTTCCTTCTTGAGTTTCAATTGGTCTGTGAATTTTATCTTTGGTATTCCAAGCTTCTGGGCTAATATCCACTTATCAGCGAGTGCATACCATGTGTGTGTTGTTTTGTGATTGGCTTACCTCACTGAGGATTATATTTTCTAGTCTCACCCATTTGCCTAAGAATTTCACAAATTCATTGCTTTTAATAACTGAGTAGTGTTCCACTGTGTAAATGTACCACAGTTTCCATATCAATTCCGCTGTTGAGGGACATCTGGGTTCTTTTCAGCTTCTGGCTATTATAAATATGGCTGCTATGAACATAGTGGAACATGTGTCCTTATTACATATTGGAGCATCTTCTGGATATATGCCCAGGAGTGGCATAGCTGTGTGCTCAGGTATGACTATGTCCAATTTTCTGAGGAACTGCCAAACTGATTTCCAGAGTGGTTGCACCATCTTGCAATCCCACCAGCAGTGGAGGAGTGTTCCTTTTTCTCTACATCCTTGCCAGCACCTGCTGTCAACTGAGTTTTTGATCTTAGCCATTCTGACTGATGAATTATGTGAAATCTCAGGGATGTTTTGATTTACATTTCCTTGATGACTAAGGATGTTGAACATTTCTTTAGGTGCTTCTCAGCTATTCATTATTCCTCAGTTGAGAATTCCTTATTTAGCTGTGTACAACATTTTTTAATAGGGTTATTTGGCTCTCTGGAGTCTAACTTCTTGAGTTCTTTGTATGTATTGGATATTAGCCCTCTGTCGGATGTAGGGTTGGTAAAGATCTTTTCCTAATCTGTTGATTGCCATTTTTGTCCTACTGACAGTGTCTTTTGCCTTGCAGAAACTTTGCAGTTTTGTGAGGTCCCGTTTGTCAATTTTTTTATTTGTTTTTTTCTTTTGTCTTTATTTCTTTATTTTTTTATTTTTTTACTCGATATATTTTTTATTTACATTTCAAATGATTTCCCCTTTTCTGCCCCCCACTCCCCGAAAGTCCCATAAGCCCTTTTCCCTCCTCCTGTTCTCCCACCCACCCCTTCCCAGTTCCCTGTTCTGGTTTTGCCCTGTACTGCTACACTGAGTCTTTCCAGAACCAGGCCACTCCTCCGTTCTTTTTGTACCTCATTTGATGTATGGATTATGTTCTGGGTATTCCAAATTTCTAGCCTAATATCCACTTATTAGTGAGTGCATACCATGATTCATCTTTTGAGTCTGGGTTACCTCACTTAGTGTGATGTTCTCCAGCTCCATCCATTTGCCTAAGAATTTCATGAATTCATTGTTTCTAATGGCTGAATAGTACTACATTGTGTATATATACCACATTCTTTTGCATCCATTATTCCGTTGAGGGATACCTGGACTCTTTCCAGGTCTTGGCTATTATAAATAGGGCTGCTATGAACATAGTGGAGCACGTATCCTTATTGCCTGTTGGGGAATCATCTGGGTATATGCCCAGGAGTGGTATAGCAGGATCCTCTGGAAGTGACATGCCCAGTTTTTTAAGGAACCTCCAAACTGATTTCCAGAGTTGTTGTACCAATTTGCAACCCCACCAGCAGTGGAGGAGTGTTCCTCTTTCTCCACATCCTTGCCAACACCTGCTGTCTCCTGAATTTTTAATCTTAGCCATTCTGACTGGTGTAAGGTGAAATCTCAGGGTTTTGATTTGCATTTCCCTAATGACTAATGAAATTGAGCATTTTTTAAAGATGCTTCTCAGCCATCTGAAGTTCTTCAGGTGAAAATTCTTTGCTTAGCTCTGTACCCATTTTTTTAATAGGGTTATTTGGCTTTCTGGGGTCTAACTTCTTGAGTTCTTTGTATATATTGGATATTAGCCCTCTATCTGATGTAGGGTTGGTGAAGATCTTTTCCCAATTTGTTGGTTGCCGATTTGTCCTTTTGATGGTGTCCTTTGCCTTACAGAAACGTTGTAATTTTATGAGGTCCCATTTGTCTATTCTTGATCTTAGAGCATACGCTATTGGTGTTCTGTTCAGGAACTTTCACCCTGTACCGATGTCCTCAAGGGTCTTCCCCAGCTTCTTTTCTATTAGCTTCAGAGTGTCTGGCTTTATGTGGAGGTCCTTGATCCAATTTGGAGTTGAGCTTAGTACAAGGAGATAAGGATCGATCAATTTGCAGTCTTCTGCATGCTGCCCTCCAGTTGAACCAGCACCATTTGTTGAAAAGGCCATCTTTTTTCCACTGGATGTTTTCAGCTCCGTTGTCGAGGATCAAGTGGCCATAGATGTGTGGGTTCATTTCTGGATCTTCATGGATTTGGTTTTTTCGAGACAGGGTTTCTCTGTATAGCTCTGGCTGTGCTGGAATTCACTCTGTACACCAGGCTGGCCTCCAATTCAGAAATTCGCCTGCCTCTGCCTCCCAGAGTGCTGGGATTACAGGCGTGTGCCACCACTGCCCGGCTTCATTTGTCAATTCTTGACTTTAGAGAATAAGCTATTGACATTCTGTTCAGGAAATTTTCCCCCGTGTCCATGTGCTCAAGGGTCTCCTCCAGTTTCTTTTCTATTAGTTTCAGTGTGTCTGGTTTTATGTGGAGGTCCTTGATCCACTTGGACTTGAGCTTAGTACAAGGAGATACGAATGGTTCGATTTGCATTCTTCTGTATGCTGACCTCCAGTTGAACCAGCACCATTTGTTGAAAAGACTATCTTTTTTCCACTGGATGGTTGTAGCTCCTTTGTCAAAGATCAAGTGACCATAGGTGTGTGGGTTCATTTCTGGGTCTTCATCCTATTCCATTGATCTAACTGCCTGTCACTGTACCAAAAACATGCAGTTTGTAATACTATTGCTCTGTAGTATTGCTTGAGGTTGGGGATACTGATTCCTCCAGAAGTTCTTTTACTGTTGAGAATAGTTTTAGCAATCCTGGAATAGTTTTAGCTTTTTGTTATTCCAGATGAATTTGAGATTTGCTCTTTCTAACTCTATGAAGAATTGAGTTGGTATTTTGATGGGGATTGCATTGAATATGTAGATTGCTTTTGGCAAGATGGACCATTTTTACTATATTAATCCTGCCAATCTACAAGTATGTAATATCTTCTGGGGTCTTCTTCAGTTTCTTTCTTCAGAGACTTGAAGTTCCTGTCATACAGATCTTTCACTTGTTTTGGTTAGAGTCACACTGAGATACTTTATATTGTTTGTGACAGTTGTGAGGGTGTTGTTTCCCTAATTTGTTAATCCTACTTTTTATATTTCCCAGGTAGAGACCATTGGTGATGCCTACATGGTGGCGTCAGGCCTTCCAAAGAGGAATGGCAGTAGACATGCAGCTGAGATTGCAAACATGTCCCTGGATATCCTGAGCTCTGTTGGTACCTTTAAGATGCGACACATGCCAGAGGTGCCAGTCCGAATTCGAATAGGCCTGCATTCAGGTAAGAGAAGCTAGTGAAAGCAAGAGAAACCATTTCTATGTGCCTCAAGCAAGGCTTAGAAGAGGAGGAAGAAATATGTAGATGTCCTCTGATAGTAGACAGCTGGACTGTCTTGCTGTCCATAAATGCTTCATTTTTTTCTGTCTAATCAGATTTTCTTCTTTCCTCTCCCTGTACCACTTCACTGGGCACCACAGATGATGCATCCTAACCTCATTCTGTATCACCATTTCTTTGTTTAACTGTGGTACAAGATCTCCAAGTATTTGTGGCGTTTAAGATAATGTAATCAATTAATCAGAAGCCTTTTTCTCCTGTACTCATCCCCTCTTGAATAAATACATTCAAGCCCCTCCTCCATCTTCTTTATTTAATTACTATACACCTGCTGGTGACTATAGACACTTTCTTTATTTCATAAACATATTTTTAGAACTTAAAATATAATTGCACCACTTCAAAAAAAAAACACTACAATTCTAGGGCAATTTTTCCCAATGTGTGTCAGTCTTTCTGATGACATTTCCACAGTACTGTTTCATTTGGTCCTTAGAGTCAACAAATCTAAAACAGAACTATTTTCTTTCCATATCAGTGTCCTCTCCTGTGTTTTATATTTCATTGAGTATTACTTCCAATGATCTAATTATCATCTCAGAAGTCATTCTTGATTCCTTCCTCCCTCTCACCTTCA
The DNA here is from genome assembly GCF_947179515.1 of Apodemus sylvaticus. Lineage (NCBI taxonomy): Eukaryota > Metazoa > Chordata > Mammalia > Rodentia > Muridae > Apodemus > Apodemus sylvaticus. The sequence continues at coordinate 103,682,811 of NC_067495.1, read as the reverse complement.
ATATTGAACCATCTACTAGTTATTTTATTTTATCTTGTTTTAGTTCATTTTATTGTGTATGTGTTTGTGCCACAGTGCTTGTGTCAAGGTCAGAGGACTATTTACAACACTTAGTTCCGTCCTTCTCTCCTGTCAGGTTGTCAGTCTTGGTGGCAAGCGTCTTTACCATTGGAACCATCTTGCCAGCCCCCAATTAGTAAATTTTTAAACCTTTTGTCCTTTTAAACATTTCTGAAGACTGTTTTGTGTTACCAAAGTCTCCTCATGTCTAGGCTACCAGCATCTCCTACCTAGATTGATCATTATACTAGCATCATTTTGCTTCCACACTTGCCTCTATTTATCATTTCCATAGCAATCAGCATAATCCATGTAGTCTTGCTTGTATTTCCATTAAACGTTAAGGTTTTTGGCAACCATATCTTATTCATGATTTGCATTGAAAGTTTAGCATATAACAGCTGATCATTCTTTTTCATAAAAAAATAAAAACAAAAAACCAATACCCCCTTTGTTTGGTAACCTAATTATTTGAAATATAACATATTTAAATTGTCAAACTCTCTTTTCCAACAAATGAAAACAAACTTAGAGTCCCATGCCAACTTAGTCATGGTAATCAATCAGAGTGCCAACAAGTCTGTTGGCTCTCTTTCATAATGTCTGTGTTTTAGGTCCCCACTTTGGCCGCCTATGTTACCCTATCACCTTCTTTCCAAAGCCTTTTGTTTGATTTCATGACAGCAGATGCCTAAAAGCTTTTCTATAATGTTATCCATCCCTTCAATGCATGAAATACACTGACTCAAGAGGAAAAAGACAAAGATATTCTTCATATAACCATTGCTCTAATTTTCCTAATAGGCTAAGGACCTTATTTTGTAAAAACCCATTTAACTGAACCTGATCTATAGTCTTTCCCCAGATGCCTGAACTGGTAGGATGTTTTCTCTAAGAGCTCCCCCAAAGTCTATGTATGCTGAAATCCCAATCTCAAACCTTTGATGTATGTCTCTTTCCCCTGTAACTAAATCCTCCTCACCTTACAAGAGTCTGGGCAAGCCTTGCCTATAAGAAACTTCTTCACTGAGTCAGGTCCTAATAGCCAACTCTACATTTTCTAAAATGCTCCAGTTCTTCTGTCTTTACAATTTGCTTGACTTCAGCCACATTGTCTTGCAATGTTGCTTGCTTGCCGATTGCTTGGCAGTCTCTTCTCTTCATTCAGATGTGAATATCTGAGACCATAAATTACTTATTTCTGAGTCCCCATAGTACCTATTGTACCCTAGTAGAGGATACTGAATGAGAAAGACATGAATTAAAGTGAAAAGTGAATATACATATATATGGTTTTAGTTCTTTTTTTTTAATTTATTGATATATTTATTTACATTTCAAATGATTTCCCCTTTTCTGGACCCCCACTCCCTGAAAGTCCCATCAGTTGCCTTCCCTCCCCCTGTTTTCCCACCCAACCCTTCCCACTTCCCTGTTCTGATTTTGTTCTATACTGCTTCACTGAGTCTTTCCAGAACAAGGGGCCATTCCTACATTCTTCTTGTACCTCATTTGATGTGTGGATTATGTTTTGGGTATTCCAGTTTTCTAGGTTAATATTCCACTTATTAGTGAGTGCATACCATGATTCATCTTTTGAGTCTGGGTTACCTCACTTAGTATGATGTTCTCTAGCTCCATCCATTTGCCTAAGAATTTCATGAATTCATTGTTTCTAATGGCTGAATATACTCCATTGTGTATATATACCACATTTTTTGCATCTACTCTTCTGTTGAGGGATACCTGGGTTCTTTCCAACTTCTGGCAATTATACATAGGGCTGCTATGAACATAGTAGAACATGTATCCTTATTACATGCTGGGGAATCTTTTGGGTATATGCCCAGGAGTGGTATAGCAGGATCTTCTGGAAGTGAGGTGCCCAGTTTTCAGAGGAACTGCCAGACTGATTTCCAGAGTGGTTGTACCAATTTGCAACCCCACCAGCAGTGGAGGAGTGTTCCTCTTTCTCCACATCCTCACCAACACCTGCTGTCTCCTGAATTTTTAATCTTAGCCATTCTGACTGGTGTAAGGTGAAATCTCAGGGTTGTTTTGATTTGCATTTCCCTAATGACTAATGAAGTTGAGCATTTTTTAAGATGTTTTTCTGCCATCTGAAATTCTTCAGGTGAGAATTCTTTGTTTAACTCTGTACCCCCATTTTTTAATAGGGTTGTTTGGTTTTCTGGAGTCTAACTTCTTGAGTTCTTCCTATATATTCGATATTAGCCCTCTATCTGATGTAGGATTGGTGAAGATCTTTTCCCAATTTGTTGGTTGCTGATTTGTCCTTTTGATGGTGTCCTTTGCCTTACAAAAACTTTGTAATTTTATGAGATCCCATTTGTCAATTCTTGATCTTAGATCATATGCTATTGGTGTTCTGTTCAGAAACTTTCTCCCTGTACCGATGTCCTCAAGGGTCTTCCCCTGTTTCTTTTCTATTAGCTTCAGAGTATCTGGCTTTATGTGGAGGTCCTTGATCCATTTGGATTTGAGCTTAGTACAAGGAGACAAGGATGGATCAATTTGCATTCCTCTGCATGCTGACCTCCAGTTGAACCAGCACCATTTGTTGAAAAGGCTATCTTTTTTCCATTGGATGTTTTCAGCCCCTTTGTCGAGGATCAAGTGGCCATAGGTGTGTGGGTTCATTTCTGGATCTTCAATCCTGTTCCACTGATCTGCCTGCCTGTCACTGTACCAATACCATGCAGTTTTTAACACTATTGCTCTGTAGTATTGCTTGAGGTCAGGGATACTGATTCCCCCAGATTTTCTTTTGTTGCTGAGAATAGTTTTAGCTATCCTGGGTTTTTTGTTATTCCAGATGAATTTGATAATTGTTCTTTCTAACTCTGTGAAGAATTGAGTTGGGATTTTGATGGGTATTGCATTGAATCTGTAGATGGCTTTTGGCAAAATGGCCAATTTAACTATATTGATCCTGCTGATCCATGAGCATGGGAGGTTTTCCCATTTTTGAGGTCTTCTTCCATTTCCTTCTTCAGGGTCTTGAAGTTCTTGTCATACAGATCTTTCACATGTTTGGTAAGAGTCACCCCAAGATACTTTATACTGTTTGTGGCTATTGTGAAGGGGGTCATTTCCCTAATTTCTTTCTCAGCCTGCTTATCCTTTGAGTATAGGAAGGCCACTGATTTGCGTGAGTTGATTTTATAACCTGCCACTTTGCTGAAGTTGTTTATCAGCTGTAGGAGTTCTCTAGTGGAGTTTTTTGGGTCACTTAGGTAGACTATCATGTCATCTGCAAATAATGATAATTTGACTTCTTCCTTTCCAATTTGTATCCCTTTGACCTCCTTATGTTGTCTAATTGCCCGAGCTAGTACCTCAAGCACAATATTGAAAAGATAAGGAGAAAGGGCGCAGCCCTGTCTAGTCCCTGATTTTAGTGGGATTGCTTCAACTTTCTCTCCATTTAGTTTGATGCTGGCTACCGGTTTGCTGTATAATGCTTTTACTATGTTTAGATATGGGCCTTGAATTCCTGTTCTTTCCAAGACATTAAGCATGAAAGGATGCTGAATTTTGTCAAATGCTTTTTCAGCATCCAATGAAATGACCATGTGGTTTTTTTTCTTTGAGTTTGTTTATGTAGTGGATTGCATTGATGGATTTCCGTATATTGAACCAACCCTGCATTCCCGGGATAAAGCCTACTTGATCATGGTGGATGATCATTTGATGTGTTCTTGGATTCGGTTAACAAGAATTTTATTGAGTATTTTTGCATCGATGTTCATAAGGGAGATTGGTCTGAAGTTCTCTTTCTTTGTTGGATCTTTGTGTGGTTTTTGTATCAGCATAATTGTGGCTTCGTAGAAGGAATTGGGTAGTGTTCCTTCTGTTTCTATTTTGTGGAATAGTTTGAAGAGTATTGGTGTTAGGTCTTCTTTGAAGGTCTGATAGAATTCTGCACTGAAACCATCTGGTCCTGTGCTTTTTTTGGTTGGAAGACTTTCTATGACCCCTTCTATTTCTTTAGGGGTTATGGGACTGTTTAGATGATCTATTTGGTCCTGATTTAATTTTGGTATTTGGTATCTGGCTAGGAAATTGTCCATTTCCTCCAGATTCTCCAGTTGTGTTGAGTATAGGCTTTTGTAGTAGGATCTGATGATTTTTTTGGATTTCCTCAGTTTCTGTTGTAATATCTCCCTTTTCATTTCTAATTTTGTTAATTTGGATACATTCTCTGTGCCCTTTGGTCAGTCTGGCTAAGGGTTTATCTATTTTGTTGATTTTCTCAAAGAACCAGCTCCTGGTTTTGTTGATTCTTTGTATGATTCTCTTTGTTTCCACTTGATTGATTTCAGCCCCGAGTTTGATGATTTCCTGTCTTCTACTCCTCCTGGGTGAAATAGCTTCTTTTTGTTCCAGGGCTTTCAGGTGTGTCATTAAGCTGCTAGTATATGCTCTCTCCATTTTCTTTTTGGAGGCACTCAGGGCTATGAGTTTTCCTCTTAGCACTGCTTTCATTGTGTCCCAAACATTTGGGTATGTTGTGTCTTGATTTTCATTAAATTCTAAAAAGTCTCTGCTTTCTTTCTTTATTTCTTCTTTGGCCAAGGTGTCATTGAGTATTGTTCAGCCTCCATGTGTATGTGGGCTTTCTCTTGTTTTTGTTGCTATTGAAAACCACTCTTACACCATAGTGATCTGATAGGAGGCATGGGATTAGTTCGATCTTCTTGTATTTGTTGAGGTCTTTCTTGTGACCAATTATATGGTCGATTTTGGAGAAGGTACCATGAGGTGCTGAGAAAAAGGTATATTCTTTTGCTGTAGGGTGAAATGTTCTATAAATATCAGTCAAATCCAATTGGTCCAAAGCTTCAATTAGTTTTACTGTGTCCCTGTTTAGTTTCTGTTTTCCTGATCGGTCCATTGAGGAGAGTGGATTGTTGAAGTCCCCCACAATTATTGTGTTAGGTGCAATGTGTGCTTTGAGCTTTAGTAAAGTTTCTTTTACAAATGAGGGTGCCCTTGTATTTGGAGCATAGATGTTCAGAATTGAAAGTTCTTCTTGGTGGATTTTTCCTTTGACCAGCAAGAAGTGTCCCTCAGTGTCTCTTTTGATGACTTTAGGTTGAAAGTCAATTTTATCTGATATTAGAATGGCTACTCCGGCTCGTTTCCTAAGACCATTGGCTTGTAAAATTTTCTTCCAGCCTTTTACTCTAAGGTAGTTTTTGTCTTTGACATTTAGGTGTGTTTCCTGTATGCAGCAAAATGTAGGGTCCTGTTTCCTTATCCAGTCTGTTAGTCTATGTCTTTTTATTGGGGAATTGAGTCCACTGATGTTAAGAGATATTAAGGAATAGAAATTATTACTTCCTGTCATTTTTGATGTTATTTTTATATTTGAGTAATTATCTTCTTTTGGGTTTGATGAAGGAAGGTTACAATCTTACTTTTTCCAGGGTGTAGTTTCCCCCCTTTTATTGGAGTTTTCCTGCTATTATTCTTTGTAGAGCTGGGTTTGTGGAAAGATATTGTGTGAATTTGGTTTTGTCATGGAATGTCTTGGTTTCTCCATCTATTGTGACTGAGAGTTTTGCTGGGTATAGTAGTCTTGGCTGACATTTGTGTTCTCTTAGAGTCTGCATGAGATCTGCCCAGGATCTTCTAGCTTTCATGGTCTCTGGTGAGAAATCTGGTGTGATTCTGATAGGTCTTCCTTTATATGTTACTTGGCCTTTTTCTCTTACTGCCTTTAATATTCTTTCTTTGTTTAGTGCATTTGGGCTTTTAATTATTATGTGGCAAAAGGTATTTCTGCTCAGATCCAGTCTGTTTGGAGTTCTGTAGGCTTCTTGTATATTCATAGGGATCTCTCTCTTTAAGTTGGGAAAGTTTTCTTCCATAATTTGTTAAAGATATTTGCTGGCCCTTTCAGTTGTAAATCTTCACTCTCATCTATACCTATAATCCTTAGGTTTGGTCTTCTCATTGTATCCTGGATTTCCTGGATGTTCTGGGATACAAGCTTTTTGCATTTTGCATTTTCTTTGACTCTTGAGTCAATGTTTTCTATGGCATCTTCGGCATCTGAAATTCTTTCTTCCATCTCTTGTATTCTGTTGTTTATATTTGCATCTATGGCCCCTGATTTCTTCTCAAGGTTTTCTATCTTCAAAGTTGTCTCCCTTTGTGATTTCTTAGTTGTTTCTACTTCTGTTTTTAGATCCAGGATGGTTTTGCTCAGTTCCATCATTTGTTTGTTTGTGTTTTCCTGTAATTCTTTAAGAGATTTTTGTGTTTCCTCTTTCATGACTTCTGCCTCTTGACTCAAGTTCTCCTGCATTTCTTTAAGGTTTTTTTTGCGTTTCTTCTTTATTGGCTTCTATCTCTTGAGCCTTATTCTCCTGCATTTCTTTAAGTGATTTTTCTGTTTCCATTATACGGGTTTCTAGCTTATTCATGTTCCCCTGCATTTCTTTAAGAGATTCATTTATGTCCTTTTTGTGTTCTTCTAGCAGCATCATGATCAGTGATTTTAAATCCAAATCTTGTTTCTCTGGTGTGTTGGCATAACCAGGACTTGCTGATGTTGGAGAGTTTGGTTCAGATGCTGCCATATTGCCTAGATTTCTGTTAGTAGCGTTCCTGCGTTTGCCCTTTGCCATCTTGTTCTCTGGAGTTAGTTGGTCTTGTCCCTGGCTGGTGTTTGGGCCTCCTGAGGGGCTCTGGGGCTATTACTGCAACATTATATGGCTGGGTTTCTCCTGTAGCTGATTGCTGATGTGCTGTCTTCCTCTTGGGTGCCCTTGCAGCTCTAGTGTGCTTTGCCCCAGATTGTGTCTGTGAATCAGATGGAGCCCATTTGCACCTTCAGGGAGTGCTGATGGTGTATGCTGCCGGGACCTTTTCCGCCTGCTGATCACTCTGCTGGCCAGCGTAACTCCCAACCGGGTTGGTGCACACAAGGCTAGCCTGGCTGCTCAGGCCCTGGGCCCAGGTAAAAGCCCGGGAGGTCAAGGTCCGAGCAAAGTTCCCCTCTGGCTATGACTGTTAATTGGGTCTGTCAGGTGGCCAGGATGGCGGGCATGTGTGCTAGCGCTCCCTGAATGTGCCGGGAGAGTCTGCTGGGCTAACAACCTCCTGGGCGGGTTTACACACATATGGCCCACCAAGCCGCCCAGTTCTTGGGGTCAGTCCAGGGCCTGTTGGGGCCTCGACCCCCGCTTTGTTAGCCTCAGGCTATGCCTGTTACCGGCTTTGCCTGCTAGAGCTCTCTGGCATCCTGTAGGCAAAATGGCGGCGCGCGTGCGTGCAGGCTCGGGCAAAAAAACCTTCTGGCTGGGTTGGCACCCCAATGGCCCCCCAGAACAGCCCAGGGCCTGGGTGCAGGCCAACGCCCGTTGGGCTTAGACCCCTGCGATGTTGGCCTCGGGTTATGTTTGTGTACCTCAGTCTGTCCGATATCTCTGGAGTCCGAAACCAAGATGGAGGCGAGTCTCTTGTGACTGGAGGGAGGCAGAGTTCTGATGTGGCTTCTGTGCGGTGAAAAAGGTTTCAGTTCTAATTTGTTCTTATTTATAGTAGGAAAAACTTTGGAAGCAAAACAATGACTTTAATTCAGGAAATAGCATAGATATGATGAAAATTTAAACACAGAAACAGCAAAATTCAGAAAGGTAATGATGGGGGACTTTCTATCAACTGTTGTGCTCATTTTTCTGCCTTCCTGCTGAAGTTGTCTTTTTTTTCAGCTATCTTGAACATGTAACACAGCTGTAATAGTGTGAGAACAAAAATTTCTGCAAGGACAAATGGGAAATAATTTTGGATTATCTCTGCACACTGTTCTTCCACACCCGTACCACAGATAATGGAAAGTCAGCTCTGTTTGTTTACACATTTTCTGATTGTCTGAGCAATAATTCTCTTCATTGACACATTTGGGAGATGACTTTCTTCTAACCAAGGTGCACAAGAAACAGTCACATTTCCCCCTTGCAGCAAACCTATTTGGATCCTGTGTCCTTGTTCAGGCTTTTCTGGTTTTATTTTGATGTTTCCTTGTCCTGTTGGCAGATATCAGCATTTTGAGTAGAACTCTTACTAGAATAGTGGTGCAAATCAGAAAGGCAGTCATGTCTGGAACACAGTAAATTCACGGTCTTGTAAACCACCATTCATTATTCAATCATCAGTCTTCCTCTAGATTTCTAGAGCAATGGTTTGACGGGAGCTTTGGTTCTTCTCCTAAGTCACCCACACCCTGCTTGCATGGCTCTTCTGTTAGCACTAAATATACACCTGTTAACTCCAGTCCCGCTCTCCTGGTGTTCAACAGGGCCTGTTGTTGCTGGAGTGGTGGGCCTCACCATGCCCAGATATTGCTTGTTTGGGGACACTGTGAATACAGCTTCTCGAATGGAATCAACAGGGCTACGTGAGTATTTGTAGATGGCCAAGGTGAGGCTGTCTTCCAATTGGGATAGTGATTCTTCAAAAGAGGAGAAAGAAAATCGGATACTCGGTGCTTTATTTTGTTTTAAGAAAAAGGAAAAATAATTCAAGACAATTAAGGTCTATCACACATTCCCCTGGCCTCTAATAGCAAACCAGTAGGGGGTGATGTTGGACTGAACATGTCCCTATCTTGTTCTAGAAATAAAGCAGTAGCTAAGTGCCACTGAAACAACCAGTCAATTTGATCAAAACAACTTCAAAAAGTCTTTTGGGCAAGAGAAAGAATTGGCCAGCCCAGTAGGTGTGAGGGAGTCATGTAGAGAAGAGAACTAGGTAACAGACTGACATTTTCAGTTTTCAACTAGTTTGTAAAGGCGCACAAGCCAGCTGCCTCCCAGCTGGCTGTTGCTGTGTGCTGCTGGAGTCCAATTTTTGAACTAGTTAGATCTCCAGGAGTTCCTGACTCTATCAAATAAGCCCCTAGAACCTAGCTAGCAATAATCCTGCAATCCAAGGAGCTTGGGATTCCAAAATAATTAATTCCAACTGGCCTGTGTGTAAAATCCTTAGCTTCTATCAAAAATGGTCAGAGTGGGAAGGATTCTACTTCCTCTTCCTCCTATATTTGCAAAAAAAAAAAACTGTACAAATTTTTCTGCCACTTCTTGTTATAGGCAAGATGCTTTATCAACCATTTCTTGACTGCTCCTTGTCTCTACTGAAATACAGTCAGCATGTGGCTTTTTATTGATATCATGGTTCAGTAAAGCAAATTCTCCAAGCTATTATAAGAAAAATGTAGAGAACAGAGTTAAACCCTATGCAAAGTTTTCATGGAATTTTATTTAAGTGAATGAAAGAGATGATTTAAATCAGCAGCAACCTTGGGCTTTGCTGTGACTAAGGCATGACAAGCTCCTTCTTCAGCTCCAACTTCAGCAATATACTGACACTAGTCCCTGATGGTACGGTGGCCTGTAGCACAGCTGGTGGCACCCTGTTTGACCCCACTCTGCATCATTCATGGACAGAAACAGGTTTAGACAATGGATCCAGTCTTAGCCTATCTAGCTAGCCTATGCACCCATGACTATGAGGCAGTACGGAACTTAGAAAATGTTTTCAGAATAAATTTTGTGGCATCTGGGAAAGTCTTTAAAGCCCTCTCCCCAGATATGGCAGAAGCCATGGAAGTGGCCATCCAGGGACCACTGTGTGCATATGACTGTCCATATGACTTTACCTTGAAGTACAACCAAACATAGAGTGAAAATAGTCATGGAACTGCAATGCAGATTTGGCACAGTGCTTAGGACTGATGTAAGCTTTGTAGAAGGCTGAAGTCATATTCTGATCTGCACTCAGGAAAACTCCTCACATTACACTTTGAAAAGAGAGAGCTGAGAACAGAAATTGAATTCTGAGATTTAGGCAGCATCTTGTCTAGTGGTCAGGCAGGAAGAGAAAATGAATGCACTGAATCACCCACAGTAAGTGCTTAGTAAGTCCAGGCTTTGCAGTGAAGGCATTGTGTGAGATACAAAGAAGCATGCTCACGTGATCCCTGTATGTAGGAAGCTGGTTAGTGTGCTTTTCTAAAGGCTTATGACTTTGACTGAATATTGCAGTAAGCTCTACCACTAGCGAAGGGCTCACAAGAGGTAGCCTGTTGGATGTGACACTAGGGCATGTAACATACTTCCTTTTTTTCTTGGGTGGGAACAAATATGGCTTTATTACGGAGGCCATAGGCTCTTGCTATGTTGCTCCGGTGGGCCCCAGGCTCCTAGGCGGCTGGCAAGGTTACAAGCCAGGCACAGCTGTGACTGATCTGGTTTTAAGAGGTCACTGCCTATAGGGCTCTGTCTTCAGCGGGGGAACATACTTCGTAATAAAAAAAAAAAAACAATATCATCAGTATCTCCTTCATATCCAAATAAATAGACTGGGATTCCTAAATGGGAGTAATTAGGGTCTTATAAGTGATCCTCCTTATGTCAATAAACACTGGTTAGAATCAACTCCTTTTTTGTTTGTTTTTTTTTTGTTTTTGTTTTTGTTTTTTTGAGCTATGTGTACTTCAAGATTTTCGGAAGATCTGAGGCTAGTGGAACAACACACGGTGGACTGGATACACTTCTCAGGGATGTGGTTTTAAGGAACAGGACAACTGTTTGTGAGCGGAGGCTTTGGATGAATGTGCATCAATGGAAAATGACAAACAATTGGCACTGAGCTGTTAAGTAAAGGCCAATCCTTGTGAATATACACGATAAAGGTGTCCTGTTCTTTTCAACCACGTCTTCCTAGTCACATTGTAACCAGCTTCTGGATGGACAGCTTCTACGAGTACATATGAGAACAGAACATGGACTTTTTACTTAAGACTCGATCTCAACCAGTTGTCAGGTCACAGTGATGGTTGTCAGGAACCTCAAAGACTCAGAGAGAGCAAGTGGTTAGATTTCAGTAAAGAATTACAAATGGAATTTGAAAGATCTAGTTAGCCAAATATAAGTCTCCTATCCCATGTCGGAATCCAAGTCTGGAACAAAATACTTATGTCTGGAAGCATTCATTGTTCATTAAAAAAGTTAGCCTTGTCTGATGTTCACAAAATACTGATGGATAGAAATTGGGCTATTTGTCACTGATGTTTTAAATGTGATAATGCTAAGAGATGGCTGTCAGTGTACCTATTATGGAAAAGACACCTTTTTTATGCAAAGGAGGATTATATAGGTCTGGAGAATTCAGCCTTACTAACAAACCATGTAACAAACTGCTGAAGCTAAACTTCCCTCAAGGGAAGATACATTGTAGCTGAGAGCACAGTGGAGGTTGTTGCTTTCTGCCTCTCAAGCTTTGAGTTAAATTAATACCTTACTACTGCATGACCTTTCATCTGAGATGGCATCTAGGAGGCTGCTGGATGCTGCTGCTCATGTCTTCTTTGGGGTTGATGAGGTCATCCCTTCTCCTACTCCTCCTTTAATTCAACTATGAATACAGCTCTTGCTGCCCCCCCCCCCCCACTTTTCTGAGGCGTCTTATGCTCGGAAGTAGGGGCATTCATCACATTGTTCAGGTTTCGGGGATCTTACCAGTGAGAAAGGAGCCAAAGCAATGCTTCCTCTTCTTTTACAGCATACCGAATTCATGTCAGTCTCAGTACGGTAACAATTCTTCGGACTCTGAGTGAAGGCTATGAAGTAGAGCTTCGTGGAAGAACAGAGCTCAAGGTAAAACACCATTTGTTTGAGGAACCAAACCTCTCAGACACACCTGCCTCTTGAGAGGTCATGGTCTGTTGAAAAAGCTCACAAGGACTCTGAGACTTGGAGCTACATGCTGGACAAATTGTGGAGTTCCATTTGAGGTTTCTTCTTCATTGTTCTCCTCATACTCTTCTTCCTTCTCCTCTTCCTCCTTCATATTAACCTCAAATTGGATGTAGGACACTTGAAAATCTTTCTGATTTTTAAAAAAAGAATGTAAGTTTTATTGTTCTAACCAGAGGAATTGTCCAGAATTTGGTTTAGCAATGAGTTATGCTATTATTTTGGTTGTCTAATTTCCATTTTATTTATTCCTTGGCACTGCTGAACATAGTCACGGTATTGGTAAATTTAGATCTTTCACTTAGCCCACTCAGTGGCTGCCTTTGCTGAATTTCTAATCACACCATTGGTCCACTACACACACACACACACACACACACACACACACACACACACACACACAGGTCTTTCTCCAAGGCTGGGGTTCTCAAAGGGTGGAAGATTGGGACAGAGTCTGTTTCTATGAAAGACAAATGTTTAGTAAGATCTTTTCTCTCTGTTGAGGCTATTATTTGACCTGGAATTCGGCACTAGGATCATCCAACAACCCTTTTGGAATTTCCACTGGATTTTCTTCATCTCCTTCTATCTTTGTGGTCCTAGGTTTAAGAGACTCCAGGGGTCTGATAATCTAACTTGTTCATTTTAAGAAAAGAGTCAAGACCCAGAAAGGCAAAGCCTTTCCTGGGATATCATTGCCCTTTGCTAGCAGAATTAGGCCAGATCTCAAAAATCCCGGTTTGCTTCCATGATACCATGGTATATGAAGGTAATTTTTAAGTGATTATTCATGGGAAAAAGCAAAGATGGGCAGTAAGGGTGGTACAGTTTGTTCCTGTCATTGGTGTGCTTTCCCCTAATCTGGTGATCGACACATGTCAGGAGATTTAGGAGTTAAAGATAGAAGCGCTTAGCTCTGGTCGATCACCTCGTTTTCTACCTCATGTTAGTTCAGCTCTTGCAAGAGATTGTTAATATCTTCTGGCAGGTAGGATAATGCACTTGCAGAGGGGCAGAGGCTTTTCATCGCCTCTGCAGAGAACTCACACAACGACATGATGGGGTAGGGTTATTACATGGGCAGCAAATCGGATCGCTCAAGGCTTTTGTGATTCTACTGTACAGTCTGTCATTTCCCAGCAGTGAGGCACAAAGGTAGCTTGGTTTCCTGGAGCACTTTTCTCTCTATTGCTGGGTACAGAAATCTCAACTAAAAGCCTAAGAACTGAAGAGCTCTCACTTTTGAAACTGAAAAAAAAAGAAAAAGAAAAAGAAAAAAAAAGAAAAATTGGCCCTAGTTTCATGGTTTTTCAAGTACACAAATGAGAAATGAGGCTTAGCTTCAAAGGAGCCCTTTGCAACCTGAAGTTTCCCCTATCTCAGGGAATTTTGGAAGATGATTGTAGGAAGCATGAGGAAAAACTGCTTTTTAAAATGCTACACTGGTACCTGGTTTGCAGGGCGGCAGGAGCCTCATAAGGAAAACATAGTAACTGTGAGATATTTAGAGTGAAGAGGGAAAAAAAGATAGCTGAGAAAAGGAAGGCATTTTGAAAGAAAAGAAGAGGGGAAGACTCAAAGAGAGAGCATAGGAAAGCCCCCCCCCCCTTTTTGTTTCTGTTAATTTCACCTTCCTCCCCACAAGAATCAGAAATCACGCATTGTATAGCAGGAGTTGGGCCAAGAAGGTTGTTAGTGTATTGGAGACAGATAAGGTATGTCTGATCTGACTGTATCATATAGCCAATCCATATTGGAATGTTTAACTTAGCATTTCTACCCTTCATCCATTGTGTCTTTGCTTGCTCCTTGCGATGACCAGCTAGCTGTAATTTCAAAGTTGATGGCTGCAAATACGTTCTCATTGCAGCTTGAAATGTCTCTAGCAAAGCCTCTTTTCTTGAACTCCACCGTTGTATCCAGTAGCAATGTTCTTTCCTTCACTGAAGTGATGATTTTTTTCTGTATTGTTTTTCTTAGTGGAATACAGGCAGTGGCTTAGATTGGGCAAAAGAATAGAATATAATAATTACATGGGATACTCATAGTGATTGGGTGACTATAAAAAGAAAGAGACCAAACTGAGAAGACTAAGAAAGCTTAGGACTAGAATCATTTAGAGATGAGAAACTTGGCTTGTTTGGATAGCTGTCCCAATGCCCATGTAAACTCCTGCACAGTATTGACACCATGATTCCCTAATGCCTAACTAGCCAGTTCTGGTTTTTCAGTATCCTTTTCCTTATGGCTTTATAAAATTTTTGGACATTTGTGTTAACCTTTTCCTCAGCTGAGCTTACTTAAGTTACTGTTCTCTTGACAAGTGTAGAGCTTGTTACAGAGAGTTTGTATGTATTGTAGCATATCAATTCCATTTAAAAATCCAGAGATTTTTTTTAAAAAATTATAAACTTGCATTCTAAAAAGATTTTCCTAAACTATTGTTCTCAGCAAATGTACATTTTCATTGTTAGAAGTATTTGGTTCTCTGGTCCATACATACGAGTGTTGTTTTGTGATTTTTCTTCTTCTCCAGTCTCTTTTACTCCTTCTCTCAACCCAAACACACACACACACACACACACACACACACACACACACACACACACACACACACACACGATCTGAGAAATGAAGAAATAATACTGTTAGCTTTATGAAGATCAAATGGTCTGTTCTCTAATTTTTGAGTAACATCATACAAGCAACTTCATCATCTCCATGTTTCTATTTATCCACACAGGGTATCTTCCTACATAAAACTACCAGAAATCTCATTAGCCTCAAAACCTTTAAGATCCTCAGAACTTTCTTTTGGCCTCTAGGCATGTGTGCCCTATGACTCCAGTACATGGAAGAAAGCATGTGCCATGTAATGTGGATGGAAAGCTCATTGATGATTTTCAGTCTGACAGGCTTGGGTTCAATTATGTTATACTTGATTATTAACAAGCAATTTAATGCCATGAACATCAGTGTCTCAAACTGTAGAATAAGACTGATAGTAAGAATACCTTCAAAGACTTCTATAAAGAATAAATAAGACAGGCGACATCAATTATCAAGTATAAGTATTATACTAAAGCAGGATGATATTTTTTGGGTAGAGGGGCGATTCTATGGGCAGAGGGCTTGCTTCTGGCTTTGGCCATTGCTCTTCCTGTCTTCAGATTAGTGGAAGTGGTTGTTTAAGCAGGGAGCCAGGATTCCACAAAAATACTCTTGGATAAGCTCCAAAACCTCAGGGTACCCCTGGAGCTTCTTTGCATACTCTTTAATTTGGAAGCTTGCCTGAGCCTATAACACTTCAGTCTTCTTTTGCAAGTATTGGTTTAGCCTTTGCAGAGAGGCTCGGGATCCACTCAAATCTCTTCATAATCCTGGCGTCCGCAAAGATTTTCTGGAAGTTAATGTGCTGTCCTAGTGGCCTGTAGATCTCAAGAGAAACAGTTCAATGGCTATGGATTGAGTCCTCAAGTTTGAGTTCTAACAGTCTGAACCTTGAGAATTCTAAGTGATCAAAGGTTAGGAATTTCCATGAATGAAACTGTCTGATCATTTAGTAAACAACTATTCTACAAGACATTCCATGGTAAGATGAAGGAAAGCAGACAATTATTAGTGCCTAGTGTTTTAGAAAAGGTGACCTGGTAGTTGTTTTTGGTTAACTATTCTGTGATATGTTTAAGGAAAACCATCTTTTTATTTAAAACGTTGCTATAGGAAGGATATAGTAAGAAAAGAATGAGTGGTAGGGTATATCTTGTCTTTTTTTTCCTCTTCAGACATCAGAGAACCCAGCAATCATTTTGGGTTAGTTGCTTGTCAGTTAATGCAACTTGAGCTTTGTAGCATTGTTCCCTACTTGCTTCATTAATGGTTTGTTTGAACCATACATTTGCAACCTGCCTGGAGAATCTTAATTCTATATGCTTGATTTGTACGGCAATTCTAAATGAATTAGAGGAAATGAGAAGACAGGCCAAAAAAATAAAAAAAAATTAAAAAAAAGAAAAGAATTGAAGGGAAGAGGGAAAGACACAGTAAGAAAAAATTTTACTAGAAAAGTAGGACAAAAATAGAGGGAGGTGATACAGAGTCATCAAAGAGATGGTCCCATGGTGATTAGCATAGAGTTATCATCATTCTCTTCTAAGATCTGTCATCCTTGACAACCTACCAACTTGCCTATAAGTGGGGACATCCTTGGGGTGGTACTCTACTTAGAAAAACACGTCAGAAAAAATATGCTGCAGAAATATAGACTTCTCACAGTAACCGAGATGCCACAGGCTTAAAATCAAAGTTGTAAATCACATTTGTATTCTCCTCTGGAGTTTTATACTAGTCGTTGGATTGTAGAGCATAGGGAGAAGACTCTGAATGCATGTACTCTAGATGGGAAAGACTTGCTTAATGCCAAAAGATCAGGCTCAAAATAATAAACAGCACCCTCAGAGGACCATGCAGATGTTTGTTTGCTTTGAAGTCAAAAATCCCCATGTTGCCAAAAATGGAGCTGCCTAGTGGTGAGTACACAGAATGCCTGAATG
Organism: Apodemus sylvaticus; assembly: GCF_947179515.1. Lineage (NCBI taxonomy): Eukaryota > Metazoa > Chordata > Mammalia > Rodentia > Muridae > Apodemus > Apodemus sylvaticus. The sequence continues at coordinate 103,666,406 of NC_067495.1, read as the reverse complement.
ACAGACAGCTCAGTATGCTGTTCACTTTGAATATGCAGCTTGCCTCAAGTAAGGAAGCCATATAGAAAACTGGGTAAAAAAAAATGGTGACAATGGGAGAACTGAGACTATTTCTGAGTTGAAATGATTGCTTATATCGTAATGACCAGTGGATGTTTTTAGAAAAAGTGGCTATTATATGGTTAAGAATTTTTATATTTTCAATAAGGGCAAAGGCACAGAGGAGACCTTCTGGCTTGTTGGAAAAAAGGGTTTCACCAAACCTCTTCCTGTACCCCCACCAGTGGGCAAAGATGGGTAAGTGGAATTCATTCTTAATCACTGGATCCCTTTTCCTATGGCCCACTTTGGCATACTCCCTTTATACCTATTTTGGTGTCTCCTGCCCCTGCAGGCAAGTGGGCCATGGCTTGCAACCAGCAGAGATTGCAGCATTCCAAAGGAGAAAAGCAGAAAGGCAGTCCATTCGAAACAAGCCATAAGGTAATGGCCGGTGGGGAAACAGATTTCCCAAGCTGGGACTCCCTTTGGCATGTGTGCCAGTCTTAGACTTTACGTTTTTGGCAGAAGGTAGCACAGCTGGTAAACTTCCAAGCTGCACTGAGTTAGGTAAAAAAAAAAAAAAAAAAAAAAAAAAGCCCTTAATGTGGAGACGCCTGTTGCAGAGTGAATTACACTTGAAGGATATTGGCTTTCATGGCCTGAGAGTGCCCTTTACCTTCTACATTGATAACATGGTTGAATGCTAACAACTGTGGTCTTTTTATCCCATTATCAGGCAGGTGCACCTGTCTCTCATTCCTAAGCACCTAAGCCATGTGGTTAGTCGATGCAGGTCTCTAGAGATTGACATCTATCTAGGCAATACAGCAATGGCCTCCGCTTCACGGAGCCATGCATTGCTGTGACTATATTGACTGAGATACTTACATCATTTCCTCTGGAGGCACTGCTTGATCTTTTCCATGGGTGGACTTGCTAAGCAAAGTAAATCTATCTGTTTCAATGGCTTGAATTCAGGATAAGTCTCATCCTTGATAGGATGAGATGAGTTTGTAGGAGCAACAGCAAAATCATTATGACCACAAAATTATATCTGAGGGATCCACTGCTTTCTTATATTCCTTTCAATATCTTTTCTTTTTACTGCTTTTGCGTATGTGTTTATGCACACACATGTATACAGGTACACAGACACACATATGCATGTGGAGGCCAGTGACTTATGATTGATGTTGGCTGTCTTTTTCAATTGTTCTTCACTTTCTACTTTCTGACAGGGTCTCTCACTGAACCTCAAGCTTGCCAATTCCACTAGACTGGCACCAGCAAGGACCAGAACATTTTCTGTCTCTGTTTTTCCAGTATTGTGTTTAGAGGTGCAAGCTACTGCACTCAGCTTCTTACCCAAGAGGTGGAGGTCTGAACTCAGATCCCCCTGCTTGAATGGCAAGCACTTTACTGATAAGTCCATCTCCCTTACTCCTTCTTTTCTGTATATTGATTTCTTATTTTCTTTCTTTTATGGGAAAAAACTTTGTCCCTAAAGCCCACTGCCTTATCCACATGTCGTTAAGAAATCATACAAGTTTAAAGATACAAAAAGATTCTTTGTATGTTACCAATCCCTTGCTTTCTAGTATGTTCCAGAATAATCACAATTATAATAAGATCTACAAAAGGCACCCACAGAGTACTGATTCTTGAGCTAGCATCTAGAGTGTGTAAACCCTCTGGGTTTCTGTCAAAAGAAAACCGTAGTATGTCTTCAGTTTTGCAGCAATCACAAGTACTATGTACTAGTCAAAAATGTTCTGTTTCATAGGCATCTGATCTTGGCCTTTCGGTACCACCTCCTGATTCTCAACCACCCGGGGTTGGCTTTGTTCTTTCCTGCTGACCAACATAAGCAGATAAGCAGCTGGGACACACAGTCATCCAACTTCTGCAGCATTCTTTCCTATGGGTTGGGAAACAAGGATACCAAAAGTCACAGATTCAGTCTTTCTCTTCTCCCTTCCTTTTTTTCTGCCCCCTCCTCTTCCCCCTCCCCCCTCACACCAAAGGAAAGAGTTTGGAAACTCTTGAAAGACTTTACCCCTGAAAGAGTGCTTCAGACATAGAAGGCATCATAGAAGAACCTGGCTATTCTTAAAAATGTGTTGGATTTTGCAGCAGAACCTAGTGCAGCTGACTTACCACCATTGGCTGTGTGCTTGCTGATGCTGTCTGGTCTTAGATGTAGCTTAGGCTGTATACAAAACTTACTCATCTGGACCCTTGGAAGCTAGCCAGGATTGTAGCTATATGAAACATTGAAGCCACAGGTCCAGGAGGGGGATCCAACCTCTGATCCAGGCTTTATTTGCATTTGTGCTTTAACTATAATGTTAATTTAACATTCTGATCTTGGCTGCCTGTAAAATTCACAAAAAAGTCTCTAATAAGGAAAGTACCCTTGAAAACTTTCAGAAGGCTTCAATAATTCCTGGATACCACATTTATTTCTCATTAAATGCTTTATATTAACACCACCCAATGAGGTCTCTTACTTCAGGATGTTTGTACATTTCTGTGAATTTACAGGCTGATTCTTATCAAAAGAGAGCCAATGTACAAAAGATCCACAATGCCTATGAATGTTATGACCCGCTGCTAACATCATCTGTACTATGGAGGGAAAACAATTTTTTATTAAGCCTTGTGTGATCAGTCAGTCGCTAAAGAAGGAAAGAAGTTATGAAAGAGGTCACAGCTTTGGTAGACTGGTTCCAGGGGCTGCCTGACAGGCAGGGCCATATTGTTGATTCAGTAGCTTTCATCTTGTATCCCTAAATAGGCATGACTTCCCAAACCAGCTTTTTCATCTCACCTCCTTACAATTCCAGAATTTTACCAACTGTGATGAATTTGAGACTGACAAGCCACTTCTTTTATTACTGGATATGCCTTTTGCAGAGTAAAGAGAAATTAGTTGTCCATATCTGTCATAATAGAGGTGAACTGAACTCTGTTTAGGAGGACCTGCTAGCTTCATTTTGATTGGAACAGGGAAATTGAGGAAGTTGGCAATTTTGAAGAACAGAGTCACAGAGGCAGGTTTGGGACAACAGGGGGAACATGAATATTTTGGAGATGGGTGAAATGAGTATAGGGGTGGGAAAATCACTTTAGACACCCTCCACCTTTTAAACTCTTTCCTTTTTTAGAAAGTCTTCTTAGCCCTTGCTTTCAGCAGGAGTATTAGATGGGAGTTCCATGTGCATTAAATTAGCCTTTTCAGACTGGCTAGAAAGCTAAGCAATGTGTGTGTGTGTGTGTGTGTGTGCGCGCGCGCGCACATGCGTGCATGCCTGAGTGTGTGCGTGTGTTTATGTATCACAGTGTCTATAGAGAAAAACATTCAAATTATTCATTAACAAATTAAAAACTCCCTGTATATTTGTCTTCTTCCTTTGTCTAATATTTGTGAAAAGTAAATCTTTTATTCATGCAAACCTGACAATTCTGATAATATTTATTTATTCAATGATCCAGGAAAGTTTAGCAGTTCACTCTTTGTTCATAGGATAAAGGGTATGTGGTGGATAGAATTGGTCATATTAAAATCCCGGGGAAGGGGCTACATAGAGAAAGTATGCTTACTGTTTTCTCTTTCTCCCACCTAGATGGAAAGAAGTCCAGCATTTGAATCTCCTCTTGGCAAAGCAACTCTGAAGCTCATTACAGATCAAGATATTCTTCTGCCTGAACAAGATACTAGTGAATAATTATTTCTCTGAGGTCGCCTAATCTCCAGGGAAAAGTCAAGCCCAATCCCAGTGTATGGAGTCTCCTTGGAAGGAACTTTCCCCGTAGGTTTTGTTCATTACCAAGTTATCACCAAAACCAAACCAAACAAAAGCAAAGTGGAAAAAAAACCCCCAAACTATTGGAATACAAACTGAAATGAATGTAAACACCCAGGAAGGGTATAGACCCATCTCAGAGTTTAGTCATTCCAAAGTAGTATGGTCAACTTGGATGAAGAAAAGAAGGTTTCTATTTTCACAAAAAGTAGGCACTACTTTGTTTTCCTTTTAAGTTTATTTGAATTTCTAGAAAGTTTTCAGTGAGCATAACAGATAACTCAGATATCACGACATTAGCTCCAGGGCAAGGGACAGCTGACTTCTAGAAGGTGACTGGGGTGCATAGACAATAGAGGGGTGGGAAGCCTAGCTCACTGTGTTATCTGGATAACTGAAGGCTCCGAAGAAATTTCCCTTCTTACTGCTTATTGTTCAAAATCTTTCAATATTGTTACTGTCTTTTTTTCTTATGTAAGTACAGAGAATCTAGACAATATAATTAAATTGTCCTTGCTAGGTAATAATCTTCCTGGGCCTCAGGGACATACACTGAACATGACAGAATAAATGTTAGGGGCACTGTCAGGGTAAAAAACACAGAAGTCACAGAAACAAGGGAGCGATTTCTTTGAAGTCTCATATTTCCCCTTCCTTCTGACTGCTCTGCCTTCAGCTCCCTTATCCATGTTCCTGACAGGAATCCCTTTCAATATGTGTTGTGATGTTATGAGTTTAGTTTTCAAGGTTGTATTTTCAAGAGGCTATTGGCAGTGACTTGTCATAGTCACATGGACTAAAGCAGTAAGGCTTAAGACATAGGCATGTTCAAAATGGTTAAGCAAGCTTTTCTTCCCTTTTATTATAAAAATAATCTCTTTATTAAAACCTAACACAAACATGTAAGCCAGTAAAGAAGTTAATTCTTTTAGAACAACCCCTTTAAAAATGCCTAAGGTATAATTTGATACCTTTGTCAACTGTTTAATTTTTCCATAACCAACTTACCCCAAATCTGAATTTGGAGTCAAGAGCCAACCCCAGCAGTTCTTTTTCTTCCAGTGCTGAATCAAAGTGCTCAACACTGCTAGCTATCACAGCCTCAGGCAGTTGACTTACTATGCAGGAGGATGCAGATGTTGACTTCACTGCCTTCTGATGAGTTTCTTATTCTTTGTCTGGATGTTCTAAGAGAAGAAGGAGACACAAACATGTCATCATCTCTTTGTTCCAGTCAAAAGCTGAGCTTTCAAGACTTTACTTCTAGAGTAAGAGATGATTCCAAGCAGTGTTTCTCTTTCAGAAGAGGTAACACAGCTCTCTACTATGAAAATGGATGGAGCTTTGGAGGCAAAGGATGGGGACTAGTGCGAAGTAACGCATAGAATGCTGGGTCCAGCGTTCTATGGATCAGGGTCATCCCAGACATATCCCATTCTGTACTTCCCCATGTGTAGGCCTTCAAATTAATTACTGTCTTACCCAGTGGTTCTCAACCTGTGAATCACAACCTCTTTGGCAGGTTCAATGAACCTTTCACAGGTGTTGCCTAAGATAATTAGAAAACAGATATTTACATTATGACTGATGAGAATAGCAACATTACAGTTATGAAGTAGCAACAAAACTAATTTTATGGCTGGAGTCACCACAACATAAGGAACTGTATTAAAGCGTTGTAGTATTCAGAAGGTTGAGCATCACTGATCTGGCCAAAATCTTTCTTCAGACAAGACCTAATGAGAGTGCTTGACCATACTCCCTTCTTCCTTTCTTTCCCTTTAGCTGTTCAGTATGTTGACCAAATTTACCTTTCTAGCCTCTTTTCTTTCTCACATCTTGCTTTCCTTCATTTAATCACAAGTGAGTTCCGAGGTAAAGCTGTTCCATTCATCTTGGTTTCTTTTGCATAAATGCCTTTAACATTAACCAAAACTAAGCTTTCTTCTATTTGCCTTGATATTTATTAAGTATATAAGAAGAAGGCACACATTCCCCATTCCCATTTGATTGACTTAGTGAGGTATAGTCTGATTCCTAGATACAATTGATTATCAGTCTGTTGCTTGCTAGCACAGTGGATGGAGCTAGTAGGGACCTGAATGATTTTTTTCAAAGTACTGTTTTTGTTTGTTTGGTTTGGTTTGGTTTTTGTTGGTGGTGGGTTTTTTTTCTTTTTGGTATTTTTCTTTTTCTTTTTCCTCTCTCATATATTACATTCTGACTGCAGTTTCCCCTTCTTCCTCTCCACCCAGTCTCTCCCTCCCCTCCCCTTCTCTTTCCCCTGACCCTATCATTCCAACTTTGTCTCCACACAGAAAAGTACAGTTCTTTCAGGGACATCAAACAAATATAACATTACAAGCTATGATAAGCTCAGATATATAATCTAACACTAAAGCTGGATGAGCCAACCCAGTAGCATAAAAAGGGTCCCAAAAGCAGGCAAAAGAATCAGAGACAGCCCCCAACCCCACTACTAGGAATCCCACTAACTACTGAGCTATATATACATATAGGCAGAGGACCTAGGTCAGATCCATACAGGTTCCCTGATCTCTGTGAGCCCACTTGGGTCCCAGTCAGTTACACTGTTTCTTTAATGGCTTACATTTCCCGTATGAGACAAAATATTCAGAAAGCTATGGTTTTTTCAATAGAGATTTAAGTTAGTTTTATTCTAACCATTTTGTCTTCTTGTTTTCTGGTGATTTGTCTCTTTTCAAAATGCATTAGTGCAAAAAGAAAGCAAAATGCTAATGAAGTATAAGTTAACTTTTGTTTATTTGAAGTTTTACTGTAAATTGTAAACATGGCTCACTGCAATGATTATCCACTGGAGGTTATATAATTTTTTTCTCTTTGTTTTCTCTATAGATCACAGTAACAGTATATGTTCCTTGTATAAAATGTAGAAAACATGGAAATCCACAAGTGAAGTTAGCATCACTTTAGATTAGTTATTCTATTTTCTGGTTCCCATTTGGCTTGGCATAATAGATTATGACATGTTATAATATCATCTATTCCGCCTAAATCAGCTGATTCTCAAACTAAACTGTTTTGTGTTCATTTTCTTGTCAGTAATGTTTCTGATGGTCCAAGTTGATTCTTGTATATTGTCAGCAGATTTCAGTGATCCATTTGTTCTTTATCTCACTTGGCACAGCATAGTAGAAGGAGATAAATGATGACTACCTCTTCCAAGATCTATAACTTGACTACATGAAGTTACTCCATCAAGATGTATTAGTCTAAGGACTCCCATGACTACCTTGTCTTACAGTTACCATTATTATACAAACAACTTGGTTATCGTGAATCTTGTCTCATGATATCATTTGGTTTGTCCTCAATCCAAATGGAAGCAGCTTGCAGGGAGTAGGAAGTATCAAACAGCCAAGCAGCAATACTAGCTGCTCACATCTATCTATCTTCAGGCAAAAGAATATACCTTAAACATGCAGTTGAATCAAGTCAGTATCAATTAGCTGAAAGAGCATAATGGCTCAACCATTTATGTTAACTTCTTCAGACAACTATGTGTGGTCTAATCAAGAATATTTCCTACCTGGTTAATTGTTAGATCATTAAAATAATGCATTCTGGCACCGGGTGTAGATTAGTTGGTAGAATACTCACCTAGCACCAACATAACCCTAGCAAGGTCCAACCCCCAGTACTCCAGTCAAGTGTGGTAGTATATGACTGTAATCCTAGCCCTAATGAGATGGAGGTAGGAATCAGAAGTTCATAGTTATCATCATCATCATCATCATCATCATCTACTTGGTGAGTTTGAGTCCACCCTGTGTGATACATGAGAGCTTTATTAAAACAAAATCCAAACTGAAGTAATAGAGTCTGCACAATAAAATTTGTTGTGTTATTGTCTCATGTCTTCTTGCCGGGTCAAGATAGTTGATAGATATAATACAGGCATAGACATAAACTAGCTTTTATAAAACATTTATGTCAGTTAATTGTACTTTGTTTGGTTTTCTGCTAGAGTGGTTTGTAGAAATCCTGACATCTTCCTTACTTTTCAGTTTGGATGCTATAAGCTAACCAATAATGAATTGCATTCAAAAGAAAGACCCAGAGCAGAAGTAATCACTAATCAGTATACTCACTCTGGCTTCCTAGAAATGTCCCTAAGTATTTTTAAAAGTGTTTAATCCCAATTAAATTGCATATATAATCAGACTTGGTAGGGCTTTTGGAGGTGTCAAGTCCATCATACTACAGAGGAAATCAATGTAGTTCAGGAAGGAGAAGCCATCACCCTGAATCCATCATTTAGTTAGCAGATAATCAGCCATTTTTACCAAAGCAAAGATATTATAACTTATCTAGGACAACCATTGATATTCGAAGGTACTTGATAGCGATCCTAAGAATAGTATTTCTAACTTTATATATAGACATGAGTTTGACAGGAACACTTTAGCCTGGGATGGTGTAACCGTTGACACCATCACAAGTCAGCAAGAAAGAAAAGATCAAGAAGTCCTTGGAAATAAATTGCCTTTACCATACACATGGGATCTCATGCACAGCCATGCAGTTACTAAGCTGGTGTGACATAAATTGATGCAAAAGAAATCTCCAGTTCTGCCTCATCATATGGGTTATGGTACATGGCTTATGTCTGACAGAATTAGAGTCTCAGAAATTCCTGAAGTTATGGCTAGACATCTGCAGATGTCAAGAAAGAACAGTCTCAATGTGTCTATCATACAAACGAAGGCTACAGTTTTGAATGAGGGAAGACGGAGGAAAACCAAGCCTCCATGCTTTAAAGTAAGATTGAAAACTGAATATGATTACTACTCATAAACAGCACTTCATCCATCAGAGCCGGGAAAGAGGCTGAGTTATGGCTACATTTGTGTAGCCGGTAAGGTCATGTTGCCAATAGAGAGGCTTTGCTTCTGTGTTCACTGATGCCAGCAGCTGCGGAGGTGATTGGGCCCAGATTGGGAACTAGCCTCAGATGAACTCTTCATGACCACATTTCCCAGGATTAGAAATGAAAGGAAAAGCAATTGTTCTAAGTCACATTGGCAATAAAAAGAAACAACTTAGAGAACTGCCTGTTGGAACTTGTTTCTTTATCAGTGTGACAGTATTTTAATTTAGTCTTTGGTGAGGTTTAGAATCAAGAGCGGCTTGTTCTTTTAGGAATCTCTTGATCTAGGAGCCATCTAGACATGGAGTAAGAATGTTTTCTAATATGTAGAACTTCTTCGATCAGATTTGGATTGGTTTAGTCACTTCTTTCGAGGACAGACTTTTGTGTGAATCATCTCCATTTATGCCTATAATTTGAAAGTGCAGCACTACTTTAATGATTTTTTTCAGGGATAGTACTCTGAAAGCATGTTATAAGAAGGTTGTGATCCTGCCTGAAGTTTCTCTTCTCTGTGTGTAAATCTTTTTTATGTATTTCAGAGTATTTGGGGGGGGGGGGCTAGAGTACTGATCTTATTATTCTTCTACTTTAAAAACTTCAGTGATTGTTTTTGTTGATTCCTTGGCTTTCACTTAGCTTTCCTTAACCTGCCTTCCAAGTTTTTGCTCTAGCTCAGACTGATTGCTTCCTCCAATCTGGTCCTGTTTTTGATTTTATGCCTTTGTTCCTGCTGTTCCTACAAGTCATTCTCTCTCTCCTTGCCTCCACATGTCCAAATTCCACGCATCCTTCCAAGAAAGTCTACTTAAATATCACTTTCTCTAGCAAACTCTTTTTATTTCTTCTAAACATGTATCCTTATTTCTCAACTCCTATAATAATTTTATCTGTAATTCTTTAGTGGTTATGACCTCTTAACTTCTTGTATAAGTGTTTTGACAATTGTCATCTTATACTTTGATTTAGAGAAACAGAATGTTATACACTTCTTGAATGTTACACACTTGAGGGTTAGAATTATGTTTGATTCCCCTTTGTATTTCATACAATGCCTGATATATTTAAGAGGCACTCAGTATGTATTTGAATGTATTAAATAAATGGATCCTTCTATGTGTCTCCATATATGTCTGTTCTTTGTGAAGTTTTCCCTTTTTACTTAATATTTTCTTCTATTTCATCCATGTGTCTATATTGCCTCCCTTTTACCATCATTATATATGCACATAAAACTTCATGCTTATTATTTAAAAGCATGCTCTATTGTATTTATGTTGCATTTATTGGAAGTTAAATTTGCAAAGGATAGTAGGTACTGTTTTCCTATTCTCTACATAAAATTCAAAATAGCTAAATTAGGTTATATATTTATTATGCTGTAATTTGTTATCTATTTTTCCCTAATGATTAATTGATAGTGAATTATTTGCCATTCATGTACTGAAAAGAGTATGTTCATTGCTTAGCATAACTTTCAGTTTGTGTTGTGTGTTCACAGAAGAATCTGTGTGAAATTATAATATCTAGAATTATAAATAGTAAGAACTTCCTTTTAGTCAAGATTTGTCCAAAACTGAGTGTTTGAGCTTTAGAGATAGAGCTTTCTCTTCTCTACCAGGATGTATTCAAACAGAAGATAAATAATCAAGTGGTGAGAAATATAATATTTCAGGTATTATGTGAGTATATCTTTCTACTGTGAGAAACCTTGGGTGTATAATTCCCTTCCATACCTTCCTAGAACAATGTAAATAGTTCTAGGAACTACTTCAAATATTAAAATACCCAAAAAAACAGACAAATGAAGAAGAAGAAGAAGAAAGAAAGAAAGGAAGAAAGAAAGAAAGAAAGAAAGAAAGAAAGAAAGAAAGAAAGAAAGAAAGAAGAAAGAAGGAGGGGGAAGAGGAGGAGGAGGAGGAAAGATGGTAAGAAATAGTACGAGAAACCTCAGACAGATATTGTGACAAAATTTTGTATTTGGTCACTAAATTTCACCTTGAGTTTCTTACCAGATAAAAAAAAAAATAAGTGAGAAAACAGAACTCCTTCCCCAGTGAGTTGTGTAGTTTCTTACTAAAACTACTGAACTAGAAGAGACCATCTCCAGTAGACATGGGCCCCAGTGGAGGGATGGGGACACCAACCCAACTTTAAAATATTTTTACCTAAAATTGCTTATTTAAAAGAAATGCATTGACAAAAAATGGAGCAGAGACTGAGGGAAAGGAGGTCCAGTTACCAGACCAACTTGGGATCTATCTCATGGGTAGGCACCAAACCCTGACACTATTAATGATCCTCTGTTGTGCTTGCAGACAGAAGCCTAGCATGGCTGTCCTCTGAGAGGCTCTACCAGCAGTTGACTGAGACAAATACACATACTCATAGCCAAACATTGGATAGAAGGGGAGGTTTGGGACACCCATAGAAGAGTTAAGGCAAGGATTGAAGGAACTGAAGAGGGCTGCCAACCCTATAGGAAGTGTCAAACAATCTGAACCCCTGGGAGCTCCCAGAAACTAAGCCACCAATCAAAGAGCACCCATGGGCTGGTCCAAGGCCCTAGGAACAGATGGAGGAGAGGACTGCTTTGTTTGGCCTCAGTGGGAGAGGATTTACCTAACCCTATAGAGACTTGATGCTCCATGGACAGGGGAAGGAAGAAGTCGGGAAACACCCTCTTAGAGGCAAAGGGGAGGGAGGATGGGGTGAAGAACTCTGGGAGGGTGGACTGGGACAGACAACTTTTGCGATGTAAGTAAAAGTAAAGAAAAGAAAAGAAGAAAAAATCAAATCAATCAAATTCAAAATAAACAAATGAATAAAATAAGTGAGAAGACACAACTTCTTCCCCAGCGTGTTGCGTAGTTTCCTACTGAGTAAAATGATGCTTGTGTGCTTCTCTGTGTAGGCAGATCTTTTGTCTGCTGTTTAATTTAAGGTGGACTTGTTCTTGTGACTATATATTTGATATTTTCTTTATGAAAGTATAGTTTTACAAAATGTATAGACATAATATTTTTATTCTTCAATCTTTTTTACAGTCCAAGTCTTGACTACAGATCCCCCTCCTGGTCTGCCCCCCCCAACCCACTCCCCATCCCATAAGTCCTTTCCTCCATCCCTGTCTCAAAGAGGATGTCCCTACCCTCCCACCCCCACCCCACCAGACCTCCCCTTTCTCTGGGTCCTCAAGTCTCTTGAGGGTTAGGTGCATCTTCTCTCACCGAGGCTAGACCAGGCAGTCCTATGCTGTATATGTGTTGGGGGCCTCATATCTGCTGGTGTGTGCTGCCTGGTTGGTGGTTCAGTATCTGAGATGGCTGGTCTCCCCATGGGACTGCCCTACTCCTTAGCTTCTTCCAGCCTTTCCCTAATTCATCCACTGGGGTCTCTGGCTTCTGTCCATTGGTTGGGTGCTAGTATCTGCATCTGACTCTTTCAACTGCTTGTTGGGCCTCTCAGAAGGCAGCCATGCTAGGATCCTGTTTGTAAGCACACCATAGCACCACTAATAGTGTCAGGCCTTGGAGCCTCCGCTTGAGCTGGATCCCAATTTGGGTAGGTCACTGGACCTCCTTTCTCTCAGGCTCTTCTCAGTTTTTGTCCCTGCAGTTCTTTCAGACAGGAACAATTCTGGGTCTGAGTTTTTGACTATGAGTTGGTAACCCCATCCCTTCACTTGATATCCTGTCTTTCTGCTGGAGGTGGGCTCTACAAATTCCCTCTCCACTGTAGAGCACTTCATCCAAGGTCCCTCCCTTTGAATCCCGAGAGTCTCTCACCTCCCAGGTCTCCGGTTCATTCTAGAGGGTCCCCCTAACTCCTACCTCCGGAGCTTCCCTGTGTCCATTCTTTCTGCCAGCTCTCAGGGCTTCAGTCCTGTTCTCCCCAATACCTGATCATGTTTCCCCTTCCCCTCTCTGTCCCCTCTCCCTCTGCTTCTCCTGCCCATGATTTGCTTTCTTCTTCCTCCCAAGCAGTATTGAGGGATCCTCACTTGGGCCCTTTGGCTTGTTAAACTTCTTGTGTTCTGTGGGATGTATCCTGGATATTGTGTAATTATTTTGGCTAACATCCACTTATTAGTGAGTACATACCATGCATGTCCTTTTGGGTCTGAGTTATCTCATCAGGATAATATTTTCTAATTTCATCCATTTGCCTGCAAAACTCACAATGTCCTTGTTCTTAATAGCTGAGTAGTATTCCATTGTGTCAATGAACCATATTTTTTGTATCCATTCTTCTATTGTGGGACTTTTGGGTTGTTTCCAGCTTCTGGCTATCATAAATAAGTCCACCATGAAGATAGTGGAACACACACCCCTGTGGAATGGTGGGGGATCTTTTGGGTATATGCCCAAGAGTAGTATAGCTGGGTTCTCAGGTAGAACTATTTCCAGTTTTCTGAGGACCCTCCAGATTGATTTTCAGAGTAGTTATACCTGATTGCAATCCCACCAGAAATGGAGGAGTGTTCCTCTCTCTTTCGACATCGTTGCCAGCATGTGTATAGACATAATTTTAAATGGGAACTCTATTTCCTCTTCCAAATGACAGAAAGAGGTATAGAAATCTACATATTAAGTCAGTATGAATGTTCTCTTCATCACCGTCCAAGAAAGCAAAATTATTTGGGTTTAGATAAGTCACTTTCTATTCACCAATAATAGTATAATCTGATTTAAGGAAATCTAGAGTAGCCAGTTAACACTACCTACTTGTAGTCAAATTCTGTGCAGCTTATCTCAAGGAACACTGGGTTAAAAGCCAAATATTTGTGATCTCTGTCAATTACTTGTTGGCAAAAAAACAATAAAATACATATGTTGATTTTACATTATAGGACCTTAGAACAATCCCACAGAACTTCCATGAGGACGTATGAAGAGAAAATTGATTCCAAAGCATTATGGGAGAAGTTACAATTTTTAACCAAATGTCAGAGATGAGGAATAGTGCTATTGCCACCAGACTGCTAGGGCCCCAGGGAGGGCTTTGGTGCTTAGCTACTGGGAAAAGCCAATTTGTCAGGTCTGTTATGAAATGTCATTGCACATCTACAGGGCAAGGTACAAAACCTAAAAGAAAGATGATCTTATGAAATTATTGAAACTTTTATGAGTTGAGGACTTCTATGACTACTGTAAGAACATCCAGTAATTGAAACTCATTTCAAAATAATTCAAAATAATGTATTATCAAAATCAAAAGCCACAGTGTACTTAAGAATAGCTCGGCAAGGCTACAATTCTTTTCATGCTTTGTTTTGTTTTGTTTAAGTCAGGATTTCCCTGGCTGTCCGGGAACTCACTCTGTAGACCAGGCTGGCCTTGAACTCATAAAAATCTGCTTTCCTCTGCCTCATGAGTGCTGGGATTATAGTTGTGCTCCACCACGGCTCTGCATTTCTTGCTTTAAAAAAACAAAACAAAACAAAACCCTCCAATTCCACAGGTTTCAGGTACTACTTCCTTTAATATACTACCAGTCCACCATCTACCCTAGACATCCACATAGATAATTCACTCTTCTCTCAATGGTATCTTTTCCCAGAAAACTTTATTTATATCTTTGTCATAGATTGTAATGTAGTCCCTTCCTCTTGCCCTCTTCCCTCTCATGTACTCTCGCTGCTTCTTCTGGATTCTATAGCACAACATACTACTCTTCTCCATTGATGGCAATTCTGGCTAAGAGACAAACAATTATATTGAAAGCACTGAAAGGATGTGAGGATAACACCTACATTTTCTCATTTGTGGTTCTAAAATGTGAGCTGTTGAGTAAAAGAAGTGCAGCTTCTTTATAACCTAAAAATGGTAAAGAAGTATATGTCTCCAAATTTGTTGGCATCTTCACAGACTAACAATCACTTTAGTGCTTACCAGAACTTTATTATTTCATGTAGCTTATGGAGCACTGAAACCAGATATGGCACACTCTGATTCAAGGTATGATGAGTAGAAGTTGGCATAGACACAGCAACGAAAATAACTCAGTGACTCATAGCAATATTAGGACAATGTATCAACTGCTTGGCAATGGCTCTGCATGTGTTAAGAAATGAGGTCAAGCACAATAGCTGATGACAATGATAGACATCACTGTTATGTATCCAAATGCTCATTGACTGGCCCTCAAATATTTTGTTTTTGTTCCTCATTCCTTTTTATGATTTCAATAAATACATAGGTGGAATTTCAACACAGGGAGGATCTTAGATGCCTGCAGCTTCATAATTTTAATTTCATAGACTAGGGAAATAATTTTCAAGAAGAAAGTAACTTCTCTGAGTTTGCTCAGCTGGTGATTGGCAGGGCTTGGACCGGAATTTCATTTTCCTCTGTTTCAGGTACATAATATCTATTAAATTCAAACTCTGTCAACAGAGAAACCACTATTGAAACCATACTATGTTCTTAATTCTGTAATGTCTGAAACTCTATTCAATATAGTATATTACAATATAGTACATTACAATATAGTATATTGAATAGAGTTGCATTTCCATTATAAGGCCAATAAATAATTGGGGATTAATTGCATTTTTTGTGTGGCACTGTCTTTTTTTTTATTGATTATTTTCTTTATTTACATTTCAAATGTTGTCCTTTTTATCCTCTCCAGTGATTTTGCATATCCTTCCTTTGTCTTTGGTCTCAAATTTTGGACAAACTTAGTTGGCTAGTTATATCACATCAGTAGAAAGGAAGGATCACAAATTTTCATTTAGTCTATGGTTTAAGAATTTCCTTACTTATACTTTCTAAATGGATTTAGTCTTTAGACTTTACAGCTACATATCACACTTAAGTGAAAAACATATTTATTCATCTTTCTTTTCTTCCATAAGAGAAAGACTTGAAATTTCTAATCTATAGATCAGTTTATGATCTCATCTTAACCACATATTTTTCAGGCACTTTAGTCCAAGTTTTACTGACTATAAAAATTTACAACTATGATGACTACCAACTGAAAAATTACCAGATCATCTATCATTTTAGATTCATTCCTTACGAGATCAGATGTGATATGATGTGTTGGGATGGTATAGCTGTAGACTCAGATGAACTTTATAAAATTATATTTCTTGATATTAAGCAATCAACATTCCATATGGTATTTATAGTAGTGAACGATAATTCACTGAATTGTCTGCTCCTTGCAGCAATGTCCTTTGTCTTTGGAAGAGGAAATCGAATGTATTCCAAGTGAACAATAGGCAATGGAAACACTGTTCAGTGAGTGGATCTGCAGTCCTTAGTGGTCTCAAATCCCTCTCTGCTCAGTTACATAGAGATGAGCTTAGCTTCTAGATGGATGATAGGATGAATTGTTAATTTATTGATGTATAACATTAGAAAATTTATCTTTTCAAAAAAAATTAGAGCTTAAAAGTTCAAAATCAAGGTGCTGCTGGCTTCTTCAGATGTCCCCAGGGAGAGATCTTTCCCTGTATCCTAGCTTCTGGAGGATCATGGACACCTTTGGTGTCCAAAAGGATTAATCAATGTATTGAATGCTAATCAGTGCAACAGTAAATCATCAGAAAGCCAAACACTGTTCATATAACTAACTGTAATAGCACATTTTGCAACAAAGTTTCCTCTACATTCTGCCCAAAGTGTTATTCATCTGAGTAACTTCATTGGTAAATCCTCCCTCTGTGAAACCAGAAGAGCCTTAGGCTTCCTGAAAATCCTTGTTGTGGATTTAGGACATTTTCTAGTGTTTGATTTTAAAACACAGTGTCAAAGAGGTAGTAACAAAAGGGTAAGTGTTGAGTTTTTTTTCTGACTCTCACTCTGGTCAGTCACAGGAGAAACCAAACCAGATAAACTATCTGCCAATTGCAGTTTGTTTGCTGTAGGGGTGTTGAAATGATCTGGATTGTCTATGGGAAACCAAGCAACTGTGGAATTTCTAAATATTTATTTCATTTTAGCTCATCATTGCAGGAAAAACATTAACCGTGGCTGTCAATTCCAAGCATCATTAATTTTCAGAAGAGTCAATAAATGTCAGTTTCAAACCACAAAACCACTAAATCTGTTGCTTTTCACAGAAAATCATCACTCTCATCACCATCGTTAAACGTTGTCGCCATCCTCCTCCTCCTCATAATCATGACTGTATGATGGCAATATCTAAAAAACAATTTGTTGCAAAATGTGCTGTTGCAGTTATTTAGATGGATGGTATTTTAGGCTTTCTGTTGATTGACTAGTCCACTGATTAACATTCTATACATTAATCATTTTGCCCAACAGAAACTGTATACATTTGATATCTTCTGATTGACACATTGGTTCAGGATGTTTTGATCTCTTATGAATGCCAAATTGCAAACGAAGAAACTGAGGCTTATAGGAGCTAAGCAAATTGTTCAAGGCTATAAAGGTGGTGTAGGGAAAGTAAAATCAAAGACAGATTTATCTTTATCCTTAATCCCATCTCATTCAACTATACTCCCATGATGCGACTATTGCCTACGGGAACTAACATAACATGTTCACTGCAGATCCTGTAATGGTATGGGAATATTTATAATTCTGAATTCTAGAAATGTATTGCCCACCTGAGAGAACAGTTTCCTATGTCTAAAGCTTGGTCCAATAGATGCCTGATGGCTGTGGCAGCTACTCTGCTTTGTGTACCTGGTACACATTTTGAAATGAAATAAGTAAAAGCAAACTGCTTTACCTCATTAATTTTACCTTCTGTTTCAACCTCTTAAACTAGCTCTATTTTTAAAATACTTGACAGAAGAAAAACTATCTACCAAATCAGGTTTTTGTGTTTTTGGTTTTGTTTTTAAGTGTCATATTGTTGATACCATCTCTGCTTCAAAAAGGGTCTACCTCTGCTTCAGAAAGGTTTCTAAAGAACAGTGAACATTGGAACTTGACTCGAACCAAACCAGGAATCAAACACTAGAGCTTGTCACACTCATTTGCAGAACTTCAGACCAGTTGAAGCAAAATATTCTCACTGAACTGTGGCCTCAGTGAATGTGTGTTGTCATTGGGATTTCCCCTTAATACAGCACATTTATTCAAACCGATGCTATCTATTTTCTGTAGTTACTGAATCAAAATTAGCATAGGGCTCCTCAAAGTAATTTCAATATTGAACATGAATTAAATTGAGATGCATATAGTCTTTTCAAATTCAGTCCTTGATTGATGATTTTGCTGTAGTCACAAAGTTAGAACTTTCCTGTTTGGAAAGCCTGCCTCTGCCTTGATGCAGTGACTCATTCTCTCCCATGCTCTGAAAATCTCTGGATCATTCAAGCCATAAGCCCTCGTATGTTATATGAGAGCATGAATATCAAACAAAGATGGAATTATTTTTCCTTTAAAATATATAGACTATATGTAGATATAGAAAATGGATTTTGGCTTCATTGCTATTTTTCTCAAATATGTTCTACACATCCCTGCCTCTGTTTATATATATGCAGTTCCTCTGGCTCTGTATTATTTTATAATTATTTTCTTGCAGGTCTTTGCTCAAATGCCATCTAAAGGATGGATACTTTTTTTTAATTACTTAGCAAGAAAAGCACTTCCCATGCATTTTGTTTCTTTTTATGGTGCCCAAATGACACTTAAACAATGATATCTTTATGTTTAGTAGTTTATTGATTGTCCCCTCACACCGGAACATAAGCTGTCTGGGAACAAATGTTATATTGCCTACTGTCCTATCTTCAGTTCTTACAATAATCTCTGTTATGTGGGAGGCACTCAATCAATATTTAGAAAAAAAAGACTGGAAACTCTCACATGAAACAAAATAGCATATGGTTGACAGAATGCAGCTTTGGGAGCCAGAAGATCTCAGTTTCATTCTAAGACCTGCCATTAACTTGCTGGGCTTTGGGATAAATTATCTTAGTTCTCTGGGGGTGAGTTTCTTCACTGGCCAAGTGAGAAGATTTGCTCCTTCTTTACCTGTCTCTGGGGAACTTTGTAAGGTTCAGAAGAAAAAGCACATGAGGAAATCTTTGGAAAAGAAGACAGTAGTAGGTTTGTGTTTCCCACCAGCCTGTTGAGATCAGTTGTTCTTCGAGAAACCCTTCTCACTGGCTTAGGCCATTTAAACATCCTGTCTTCTCATCTTTCTAAACTGAGATAAGTCCTAGGAGACCAGTAACAAATGAGCTTCTAGTTCACATGCCTGGCCAGCCTCAATCTCTTGATAGAAGGTACCTAAAGCTGAAGAGCTAATGTAGCTAAAGCCAAAATCTTAGCTGATTATCTCTTGCCAAATTTTTCACTATTTTTGAGATTAAACTGCACATTTGAGACAGGAACTTAGACAAAAGACCCATTCAGATAACTCACAAACTACATTAGAAGCCCCATACCTCTTCAATCAGTATCTCAAGTGGCCTAAGATCATTATACCCAAGAAAGAAAGGAAGTGACATCTTTCTTGGCATCTTACTGGAGCCTCTACAGGCTTATTATAGATACACATTGAACAAGTCATCAGAAATCATATGATCTTTCATTGTCCTGGCAGATGTCCACAAGCCCCAACCCCAAGTCGAATACTGTGGAACAGCAAGCTATTGATTAGTATCTGAAGGAAACCTATGTAAATAATGCTTAGTTTGTACCTACAAAAATTCGAATTCAAAGACTATCACCTGGGCATGCTTGTAGGGATTATCGGCTGGTTTCTTTCACACATATGAAATCCAATCTACCACCAGATTTCAAACCAATAGACCTCACAGTCATTGGCTAATGCATCAAGTATGACTGACTGTCTACTCCACGCTGTAAAAAGTAGACTGAGATTCAAAGGTGCTGGAGTAGTAGCAGAAGATGTATCTGGCTTGTGAATAAAGAGGAAATAAAGGAACCCATGGAATGCTCTGTTACTTGGGGCCTATGGACCTAAGATCATTTGAGTAGGTGCTGTGAGTGAAATGGAAGCAAGAAATGGACTTCTTCATTGTCTCTGCTCAGAACCCACTCCATTGAAACTGTACTGTGGCCATCTAGTACTTTCATCTGTTGTTGCTAGGAGTGGTGACTTTTCCACCTTGAAAACACCTGGGCCTATTTGCATCAGGCTAGCCACACCAACATTTAAATAAGAAGTTTAAGTGCCTCAGATACTTTTGTTGGCCTTAGTTCTTGCTCTCTTGGCAATCAGTGTCTCTTCAGGCACTAAGTTTACATTTGGAAGGTAATTTATCTTAAATATTTGAAGTTATGAAAATCATACATACTTATTGACAAATTTTAGTAATACATGTATGAATTTAAAATAAAAACCCATGATCCCTCATATTGATTGATTCCAGGTGTGGGGTTTGAATGAGGATGACTACCTAGGCTCATAAGTTTGACTACTTGTTCCTACTTGATAGACTGTTGGGAGGGATTAAGAGGTGTAGCCTTGTTGGAAAAGGTGTGTACTCTGGGTGGACTTTGAGATTTCAAAAGACTGGTGTGGTTCCTGTGTGCCCGCTTTCTACCTCCTGACTTTGGATCATGATATACACTCTAGACTGTTCTTGCCACCATGCCTTTGTTCTTTCATCATGGACTCTGATTCTCTGAAACTACAAGTCCATTTATATTATTTTATATAAGTTTCCCTAGTTGTGGGGTTTTATTTACAACAGGAATTAAGATACAAGGAGTTATAATGTTTTCTGTAGATTTTGTGTTCATAGTTACAATTTCCTATGTAATTCACATTCAGGGAATTAAACTATATTGCTAAAAATTCCAAGAAATTCCAAGGTGGGAATGTAGCAGAGTTGGCAGAGTCCTTGCCAAGCATGCACGAATCCCTGGGTTTAATTTTGTCGCTGCATAAATCACATTGGGAGGGAAAGGCAGGAAGATTAAGAGTTCAAAAATCATCCTTAACTACATGATGAGTTGAAGGCCAGCCTGATACACAGAAGGCCCTGTCTCAAAGAAAAAGTCTAGAAAGGTTAGTTTAGAATCCTGATAATGGCAGATGCTAGAGATGATTGGACATTTACAAAGCATGAAAAAACTCTCAGGCAATGTAGCACTTTTTTTTTTTATTCATGCTGATGGGTGACAATGCATTGGTTGATCAAATAGTTGGATGTTAATGAATAGAGTGTTGAGTAAAACATACATGACACATCTGTACTCCACACTGCTTTCCTGAAGCATCCTTTATCTTAGGATAGACATTTTTGGCTCCACTGTTAATCTCTAGGTTTTGAGTAAAGTTAAAAATACATGTTAGATGGTAGATAAGATGTCCTGTTGAAAGGCTGGAGAGATGGCTCAGTGGTTAAGAGCACTAGATGATCTTCCAGAGGACCCAGGTTCAATTCCCAGTACCTATGTGGCCACTTACTCAGCCATGACCTGTAACTCCAGTTTCAGGGAATCTGATGCCCTCGTCTTGCCTCTGCAGACACTAGACATGCGTGTGATGCAAAGACATTCATGTAGACAAAACACCCACACACAAAAATAAATAAGTGAAAAAAATTTTAAAGGTGTTCTGGTAAAAGTAAACAACTAGTGTCCCTAATTAAGTATTGATGTTTTCTAGACACCTTTCTATATGGCTGCTTGTTTTACTTTGGACTCTCTCACTGAAAGAAGAGCCTCAATCTAATATGTCAGTTTAGTCAATAATAGCTCCTTAACAAAAGATCTGCAGACACAGGTAAGAAAGATTGTACAAATGGGATGGCTTCATAAGGATAGATCAAGACCATGTAAAAGAAGATGTAAATCAAGGATAAATACAACACATACTATTTTGCACTTATTCCTTCATCGGGCACACCCTCTAGCTTCATATCACTGAGCACTAATCTGGCAATTTCCTCATAGGTGCTCCCAAAGTATAATACTTCTAAGTCACCAGAGAAGGAGGAACACAAAGATGGAGGCAAAGCTTTCCTATGAGTGGGAAAAGGAAAACCCTAGAAATCTGAAATGGAATTGCAAAGCCAGAAATTTGGCTTTCAAATATCTATTTGAAACAAAGAACTCCACTAGAGAGCTCCTACAGCTGATAAACAACTTCAGCAAAGTGGCAGGTTATAAAATCAACTCAAGCAAATCAGTGGCCTTCCTATACTCAAAGGATAAGCAGGCTGAGAAAGAAATTAGGGAAATGACCCCCTTCACAATAGCCACAAACAGTATAAAGTATCTTGGGGTGACTCTTACCAAACATGTGAAAGATCTGTATGACAAGAACTTCAAGACTCTGAAGAAGGAAATGGAAGAAGACCTCAAAAAATGGGAAAACCTCCCATGCTCATGGATCAGTAGAATCAATATAGTTAAAATGGCCATTTTGCCTAAAGCACTATACAGATTCAATGCAATACCCATCAAAATCCCAACTCAATTCTTCACAGAGTTAGAAAGAGCAATTATCAAATTCATCTGGAACAACAAAAAACCCAGGATAGCTAAAACTATTCTCAGCAACAAAAGGAAATATGGGGGAATCAGTATCCCTGACCTCAAGCAATACTACAGAGCAATAGTGTTAAAAACTGCATGGTATTGGTACAGTGACAGGCAGGAGGATCAATGGAACAGGATTGAAGATCCAGAAACGAACCCACACACCTATGGCCACTTGATCCTCGACAAAGAGGCTGAAAACATCCAATGGAAAAAAGATAGCCTTTTCAACAAATGGTGCTGGTTCAACTGGAGGTCAGCATGCAGAAGAATGAGAATTGATCCATCCTTGTCTCCTTGTACTAAGCTCAAATCCAAATGGATCAAGGACCTCCACATAAAGCCAGACACTCTGAAGCTAATAGAAAAGAAACTGGGGAAGACCCTTGAGGACATCGGTACAGGGAGAAAGTTTCTGAACAGAACACCAATAGCGTATGCTCTAAGAGCAAGAATTGACAAATGGGACCTCATAAAATTACAAAGTTTCTGTAAGGCAAAGGACACCATCAAGAGGACAAATCGGCAACCAACAAATTGGGAAAAGATCTTCACCAATCCTACATCAGATAGAGGGCTAATATCCAATATATATAAAGAACTCAAGAAGCTAGACTCCAGAAAACCAAACAACCCTATTAAAAAATGGGGTACAGAGTTAAACAAAGAATTCTCACCTGAAGAACTTCGGATGGCGGAGAAGCATCTTTAAAAATGCTCAACTTCATTAGTCATTAGGGAAATGCAAATCAAAACAACCCTAAGATTTCATCTTACACCAGTCAGAATGGCTAAGATTAAAAATTCAGGAGACAGCAGGTGTTGGAGAGGGTGCGGAGAAAGAGGAACACTCCTCCACTGCTGGTGGGGTTGCAAATTGGTACAACCACTCTGGAAATCAGTCTGGCGGTTCCTCCGAAAACTGGGCACCTTACTTCCAGAAGATCCTGCTATACCACTCCTGGGCATATACCCAGAAGACTCCCCACCATGTAATAAGGATACATGTTCTACTATGTTCATAGCAGCCCTATTTGTAATTGCCAGATGCTGGAAAGAACCCAGGTATCCCTCAACAGAAGAGTGGATGCAAAAAATGTGGTATATCTACACAATGGAGTACTATTCAGCCATTAGAAACAATGAATTCATGAAATTCTTAGGCAAATGGATGGAGCTAGAGAATATCATACTAAGTGAGGTAACCCAGACTCAAAAGGTGAATCATGGTATACACTCACTAATAAGTGGATATTAACCTAGAAAACTGGAATACCCAAAACATAATCCACACATCAAATGAGGTACAAGAAGAAAGGAGGAGTGGCCCCTGGTTCTGGAAAGACTCAGTGAAACAGTATTCAGCAAAACCAAAACTGGGAAGTGGGAAGGGGTGGGTGGGAGGACAGGGGAAGAGAAGGGGGTTTGCGGGACTTTCGGGGAGTGGGGGGGCTAGAAAAGGGGAAATCATTTGAAATGTAAATAAATTATATCGAATAATAAAAAAAAGAAAGAAAACAGAGTAAAGAACATAGGAACAAGTTTGCATACCAACAGTCAACTGATTCCAGACAATGGTGCAAAAAGCATACCTTGGCATAAGAAGAGCCTCTTTAATAATGAATGGGGCTGGGGAAATTCCACATCCACGTGCAGATAATGATGGGATTTTTTTAAATATTTCCTCTCTTTTTGCCCTTTTAAAAAAATCAAGAATTCATACATGCATATAATGTGTTTTGATGAAATTCATCCTCAGTTTCCTCACCCATCCAATTTCTATCTTACCCTCCTACCTTTCCCTCTAAACTTGCTTCTCATTTTGCCCCCACTCAGATCCACTGAGTATACTTACTACTGAATATATGTTTAAGGGTATAGAACCACCTGCTAAAGCATGGGTACCCTACATAGCCCTGAAGAGAACCTATTTTCCTTCTCTCAGTAGCCATCAGTGACCAATAGTTCCTTAGGTATGGTCTCTCCTATTTCTTAGCCTTTACAGTAAAACAAAGCAAAACAAAACAAAAACCCAAATAAGCCAAAAGCTATTAGAGAAAAACATAAAGGAAACGCTTCAAGGTATTGGCACAGGCAATGATGATTTCTGGATAGAAACCCTAAAGCACAAGGGATAAAAGCAAAAAGTGACAAATGGGATTACATCAAGCTTAAATCTTCTGCACAACCAAGAAAATAATCAATAGAAGGAAAAGGTAGCTCACAGAATGGGAAGGTATTTGCTAGCATTTATCTGACAGAAAATTAATACCATGAATATGTTAAATCTCAAATAACAGCAATAAAACCAATCAAACTAAAAATGGCAAAGGACTTTAAGAGAAAGAAAAAAGTTCTTATCTCAAAAGAAGTACATATGAACTAGCATCCGCTTATTAGTGACTGCATACCATGTGCGTTCTTTTGTGACTGGGTTACTTCGCTCAGGATGACTCTTTTTATTCTTTTTCTTTTTTTATTCGATATATTTTTATTTACATTTCAAATGATTTCCCCTTTTCTGGCTCCCCACTCCCCGAAAGCCCTCTTCCCTCCCCCTGTTTTCCCATCCACCCCTTCCCACTTCCCTGTTCTGGTATTCCCCTATACTGCTGCACTGAGCCTTTCCAGAACCAGGGGACTCCTCCGTTCTTCTTGGACATCATTTAATATGTGGATTATGTCTTGGGTATTCCAAGTTTCTAGGCTAATATCCACTTATCAGTGAGTGCATACCATGATTGATCTTTTGAGACTGGGTTGTCTCACTTAGTATGATGTTCTCCAGCTCCATCCATTTGTCTAAGAATTTCATGAATTCATTATTTCTAATGCTGAATAGTATTCCATTGTGTAAATATACCACATTTTTTGTATCCATTCCTCCGTTGAGGGACACCTGGGTTCTTTCCAGCTTCTGGCTACTACAAATAGGGCTGCTATGAATATAGTGGAGCATGTGTCCTTATTGCATGCTGAAGAATCCTCTGAATATATGCCCAGGAGTGGTATAGCAGGGTCCTCCGGAAATGTCATGCCCAGATTTCTGAGGAACCGCCATTCTGATTTCCAAAGTGGTTGTACCATCTTGCAATCCCACCAGCAGTGGAGGAGTGTTCCTCTTTCTCCACATCCTCGCCAACACCTGCTGTCTCCTGAGTTTTTGACCTTAGCCATTCTGACTGGTATGAGGTGAAATCTCAGAGTTGTTTTGATTTGCATTTCCCTAATGATTAATGATGTTGAACATTTCTTAAGGTGCTTCTCAGTCATCAAAATAAACAAGTTACAATTCACCCAGCACAGGAAGCTCAAGAAGAATGAGGACTTAAGTAAGGATGCTATGGTTCCTCTGAGAAAGGGAACAAAATGCTCACAGGACCAACAAGGGAGGCAATGTGTGGAGCAGAGTCTGAAGTAAAGAGTAGTGAGTGCCCTACCTGGGGATTCATCCTATAAATAGTCAGCAAACCCAGACACTAGAAGCATGTACCAAAAGGAACATGCCATGGCTGTCTCCAGAGGGGCCCTGCCAGAGCCTTACAAATTCAGAGGCAGAAACTAGCAACCAACTATTGGACTGAGCTTGGTGTCCCCAACGGAGGATCTGGAGGGTGGTCCGGAGG
Source organism: Apodemus sylvaticus (assembly GCF_947179515.1). Lineage (NCBI taxonomy): Eukaryota > Metazoa > Chordata > Mammalia > Rodentia > Muridae > Apodemus > Apodemus sylvaticus. The sequence goes on along the minus strand of NC_067495.1, from coordinate 103,640,563 downwards.
AGCTGAAGGGGTTTACAGCCCCATGGGAAGAACAATGACTTCAGACACCCAATCACCCCAAGACTCCCAGGGACTGAACCATCAACCAAGGGGGTATACATGGTTCCAGCCAAAAATGTGGCAGAGGAATGCCTTTTTGGGCATCAGTGGGAGGAATGGTCTTTGGCCAGGTAAAGGCTCAATAGAGGCCACAACAAAGGGAAACAGATGGGGGGGGGAGTTGTGGGGGAGGTGGGACTGTGTCGGGTAGAGGGGCATATACATGGAGGCAGGGGGTGGGAGGAGGGGTAGGGAATCGTTGGGGAGAGGGGCTTTTGTGAGGGGGGAAATTGGGAAAGGTTTTACCATTGGCAATGTAAATGAAGAAGACACTCAATAACAAACCAAACCAAAAAAAAAAAAAAAAAAAAAACAAAAACAAAAAACAAAAAACAAAAAAACAATGGGGGGAAAAAAAAGAAATACAAATGGCTAGTAAATACATGAAAAAATGCTTGATATTGTTAGCCATGAGGGAAATGCAACCTGAAATTCTAATGATATATCCTATCATCCCACTTAGAGTGATATTATCAAAAAACAAAAATATCAAAAGCTGTAAGTATATGAAAAAAGGAACTCTTAGACACTGTTCCTGTGAATGAATACTCATTCATTGGTTACAAATAACACTGTGAAAATTACTATAAATAAATAACTCAATACATAGAACTACCATATAGTTCATTATCCTAGCCTTAAGTATATATCCAAAGGAAATGAAGAGTACATAGCACATATACATGTGTGTTCATGCTTATTCTGGCACTATTGAAAATAGTGAAGATATGGAATCAATGAATGTATCCATTAATAAATGAACAATTAAAGAAAGTGGACGATTATTCAGAGAGAAAGAAGAATGAAATGACCTTTACAGTAAATTTGATGGAATTTATCAATTGATTGTATTAAGGTATCATATTCAGCAAGATTAGCCAGACACTTAGAGACAAGTACTGCATGTTTCATTTGTGGAAACTTGAAACAGGTACATTTAAAAGTAGATTGTGGGCTGGGAAGGGCACTAGAAGGACCCTGAGAAAGAAAGCTGGTTGGGTATGACCAATATGTGCTTTCTGCATAAGGGAAAATGATCCACTAAATCCCATTTATATGTACAAATAAAATATGTTAATGAAATAATTTTGACTGATTATAAAATGTTTTCAGGGGCTGGAGAAATGACCTCGTGGCTAAGAGTATATTTTGCTCTTGCATTGGACACGACTTTATTTCCCAGCACCCTTGTTCCGAGGCTTACAATCACTTTTAACTCCAGCTCCAGGGAATCCAATGTCCTATTCTGATCTCCACAGCCACTTTGCAAATTAACATGGAAGTTCCTCAAATTATCAAAATTATAACCTGCCATACCACTTTGTGGCATATAGACAGAGGCATAAAAAAACAGCTTGCTAAGACACAGATGCAAACTAGGTAACTGCCAACTAAAGGATGGAGAAAGAAAATGTGGCATATACACAATGGAGTTTGAGTTGGGTGTTATATAATTTGCACGGGTATAGTTGGAACTGGGACTCATTGTGTTACGTGAAATAAGTCATATTGGGAGAGTACCATATATCCTCTCTCATATGTGGAATCACAATATATGAAAATGTCACAATGAAGCCTATTGCTTTGTATAATTGACACATGTGAATATGAACAAAATAGGTTACCTTGTTCAAGGAAGCCATAGGTTAGTCAGAAAACTTCAAGTGAAGTAGATTAAGTAATGGCTGTATAAAACATCATATAGAGTAGCAGGGCTTGAAGAACATAAAACTTACATGTTCAACTCCCAAATTTTACTCTAGCTCATGACATATTCTATTGTCTCTATATCATCCAACCATTGGCATCTTATTGATGAATATTGCAGAGATCAGACTTCGGGATACAGAACTGGTCTTTTATATTTTGCTACCTCCTTGTTTCTAGTTCAGTAGGGACTTCATATATTTTGTCTGGGTACTAGCATGAAAAGACATTACACTTACACAGATCATAACATTGCAATAGGAACACCATGAAGCTCAATAAGCCCCAAAGAAACGTTGCTTTTGTTAAAGATATTGAAATTATATATATTTAAGGCACACGGTGTGGTGTTCTAATATACATGAACAACTTTATAACGCCCCCTTTTACCATTGTCAAAGTCCCTTGGAGTGTCCCTAATGGAACAAATTATTTCTTTTAATTTTCCCAATAGATAAGCAGGTGAGTTTGAGGCCTGTATGAGGTTCATAACAGGAGGCAATTCATTTCTTAATGATACTAAAGCTACCCACAGTTTCATTAACAAGCAAGCACAATGTGTGTGCCGTTCCCTAGGCACCTCATTAAGTACTCGATAGAGCAGTGATTAGCATTTAGCATCACTATTATCTGACACTGCTTCTGAAGATTTACCTTCCACGGCAGGAAACAGAGTTAAAAAAAAAAAAAAACAAGCAGCAAGTAGAGATAAAGCCCAAAGAGGGGAAAATAAATTGTTGGAAACTGGGTAGATAGATGACTGCAGTATTCTTTAGTGTTTAAGGCTTCAGAGAAAAGAAAAATCATTTAATCTGTAAAGGATCTAGGATTGTAAGCTTCTATTTTATGAAACAATAAAAATCTCTACAAATAAAAATATCCATAATTTTATTTAAAAGTTAATAGTTTACCACCCCCCCCCCCCGGGTCGGAAGAATTCATTCAGAATGAATTTAATTTATTAAAAGTTATTTCCTTTTCCTAATTAATATACTTTCAACAAGATCAGTGTAAACCTGGTTGCAGACTGCAGCTGACACATACATATATTGACTTTTGGAACACTCTGGGTTGCATGACAGTTGGCATTATCATCAAAACACTTATGGCCTGGTATTACATAACACTAGTCAGTTTTCTGGAAAAACAGCCCAATATGATGAAACGGTATACGAAGGTGCTGAGTTAAAAGGGTAAGAAGATGGAAGGAGTGGACAATATGTTAAAATCTGTTGAGTCGGGCGGCGGCGGCAGCGGTAGCAGTGGCTGCTCCAGCTGAAGGGCCATCAGCGGTGGAACCAAGGCGACACAGGGTCCAGTTAGGCCCTGCGCCCACGACCACTGACCTTCGCTGACCAGCCGGGCGGCAAGCAGCTGCGGTTCTGCGGAGCCTTTCACTGCACTGAAGCCACTTCAGAACTCGGCTTCCCGCCAGTCAGGAGAGACTCACCTCCATCTTGATCCCGGGCTCCAGAGATCGGTCAGACTGAGGTACACAAACATAATCCTAGGCCCAACACCGCAGGGGTCTGAGCCAGACAGGCGTTGGCCTGCACCCAGGCCCTGGGCTGTTCGAGTGGCCATCGGGGCGCCAACCCAGCCAGGAGTTTTTTTTTTGCCCCGGCCGGCGCACGCGCCGCCATTTTGCCTACAGGAGCCAGAGTGCTCGGGAGGGCAGAGACTGCTAACAAGCGTAGCCTGAGGCTAACAAAACGGGGGTCTAGGCCCCAAAAGGCACAGGACTGACCCCAAGAACTGGGCGGCTTGGTGGGCCATCTGTGTGTCAACCCGCCCAGGAGGTTATTAGCACAACAGACTCTCCCGGTGCTTTCGGGGAGCGCGGACGCGCACGCCCGCCATCCGGGTCACCTGGCGGACCCAAATAACAGACATAGCCCTAGGGGAACTTTGCTCGGACCTTGGCCTCCCAGGCGTTTGCCTGGACTCAGGGCCCGGGCGACAAGGCTAACCTAGTGTGCGCCAGCCCGGTTGGGGAAATCGGCTGCCCAGCGGAGTGAGCGGAGCACAGGGGAGGTCACAGCAACATACACCTTCGGAGCTCCCTGGGGGTGCACACAGGTTCCACCTGGTCCACAGACACAATCTGGGGCAAGGCCTCAGGCAGAAGCCCCCAGCTCAACTCTCTCCGCTTCAGATCAGCCTGGGTGGCCGCCACATCTCCAGGTCCCTCAAGAGGCTAGTGGGGGCTTCCGGGCGGCCAGCTGGGAGAAGTCGGTGTGCTCCAATAAATCCTGCGGGCCCCAGCGGGAGCCTTCAGGTGCCTGCTTCGGGATCTGAACAGCCTGGACAACAGCACCCTGTCTACAGGCAGTGCAGAGTGTAAGCTGTGCACCAGAGGCCAACGGGGAAGGGGCAGCTTGCACTGGTGAGTCCAGCACTGACAAGACCAAGTAACACCAGTGAGAGCTAGATGGCAAAAGGCAAACGCAGGAACGTCACTAACAGAAATCAAGGCAATATGGCAACATCTGAACCAAATTCTCCTCTACCAGCAAGTCCTGGATACCGCATCACACCAGTAAAACAAGATTTGGATTTAAAATCACTGGTCATGATGCTGGTACAGGAACACATGAAGGACATTCAGGAGAAAATGGATCAAAAGTTAGAAGCCCTTGCAAGGGAAACACAAAAATCATTGAAAGAAATCCAGGAGAATACAAAAGCCAACAAGGAGGAAATGCAAAAAACACTTAAAGAAATACAGGAGAACTTTGGTCAACAGGCTGAGGTCATGAAAGACGAAACACAAAAATCTCTTAAAGAAATACAGGAGAACTTTGGTCAACAGGCTGAGGTCATGAAAGAAAAAACACAAAAATCTCTTAAAGAATTACAGGAAAGCACAAACAAGCAAGTGAAGGAGCTAAGCAAAACCATTCCAGGATCTAAAAACAGAAGTAGAAACAACTAAGAAAACTCAAAAGGAGACAACTTTGGAGATAGAAAGCCTTGGGAAGAAATCAGGGGACAGAGATGCAAATATCAACAACAGAATACAAGAAATAGAAGAAAGAATCTCAGATGCTGAAGATTCCTTAGAAACCATGGACTCAACAGTTAAAGAAAATGCAAAATGCAAAAAGCTTGTAACCCAAAATATCCAGGAAATCCAGGACACAATGAGAAGACCAAACCTAAGGATTATAGGCATAGATGAGAGTGAAGATTTACAACTTAAAGGGCCAGCAAATATCTTCAATAAAATTATGGAAGAAAACTTCCCTAACCTAAAGAGAGAGATGCCCATGAATATACAAGAAGCCTACAGAACTCCAAACAGACTGGACCAGAACAGAAATACTTCCCGTCACATAATAATCAAAACACCAAATGTTCTAAACAAAGAAAGAATATTAAAGGCAGTAAGAGAAAAAGGCCAAGTAACATATAAAGGAAGACCTATCAGAATCACAGCAGACTTTTCACCTGAGACTATGAAGGCTAGAAGGTCCTGGGCAGATCTCATGCAGACTCTAAGAGAACACAAATGCCAACCAAAACTACTATATCCAGCAAAACTCTCAATCACCATAGATGGAGAAACTAAGATATTTCACGACAAAACCAAGTTCACCCAATATCTATCCACAAACCCAGCCCTAAAAAGGATAATAGGAGGACAACACCAATACAAGGAGGGAAACTTCACCCTGAAAAAAGCAAGATAGTAACCTTTCATCAAACCCAAAAGAAGTTAAGCAATCAAATTTAAAAAATAACGTCAAAAATGATAGGAAGTAACAATCACTATTCCTTAATATCTCTTAACATCAATGGACTCAATGCCCCAATAAAAAGACACAGACTAACTGACTGGATACGTAAACAGGACCCTACATTTTGCTGCTTACAGGAAACACACCTCAGGGTCAAAGACAAACACTACCTTAGAGTAAAAGGCTGGAAGATAATTTTACAAGCAAATGGTCTCAGGAAACAAGCTGGAGTAGCCATTTTAATATCAGATAAAATTGACTTTCAACCCAAAGTCATCAAAAGAGACTCTGAGGGACACTTCTTGCTGGTCAAAGGAAAAATACAACAAGAAGAACTCTCAATCTTGAACATCTATGCTCCAAATGCAAGGGCACCCTCTTTCATAAAAGAAACTTTATTAAAACTCAAAGCACACATTGCACCTAACACAATAATTGTGGGTGACTTCAACACTGCAATTTCCTCAATGGACCGATCAGAAAAACAGAAACTAAACAAGGACACAATGAAACTAATTGAAGCTTTGGACCAATTAGATTTAACTGATATATATAGAACATTCTATCCTAAAACAAAAGAATATACCTTTTTTTCAGCACCTCATGGTACCTTCTCCAAAATCGACCATATAATTGGTCACAAGACAGACCTCAACAAATATAAGAAGATAGAACTAATCCCATGCCTCCTATCTGATCACTATGGAATAAAAGTGGTCTTCAATAGCAACAGAAACAACAGAAAACCCACATACACGTGGAAATTGAACAATACTCTACTCAATGACACCTTGGTCAAGGAAGAAATAAAGAAAGAAATTAAAGACTTTTTAGAACACAATGAAAATGAAAACACAACATACCCAAATCTATGGGACACAATGAAAGCAGTGCTAAGAGGAAAACTCATAGCCCTGAGTGCCTCCAAAAAGAAAATGGAGAGAGCATACATTACCAACTTAATGACACACCTGAAAGCCCTAGAACAAAAAGAAGCTATTTCACCCAGGAGGAGTAGAAGGCAGGAAATCATCAAACTCAGGGCCGAAATCAATCAAGTAGAAACAAAGAGAACCATACAAAAAATCAACAAAACCAGGAGCTGGTTCTTTGAGAAAATCAACAAGATAGATAAACCCTTAGCCAGACTGACCAAAGGGCACAGAGAAAGTATCCAAATTAACAAACTTAGAAATGAAAAGGGAGACATAACAACGGAAACTGAGGAAATCCAAAAAATCATCAGATCCTACTACAAGAGCCTGTACTCAACACAACTGGAGAATCTGGAGGAAATGGACAATTTCCTTGACAGATACCAAATACCAAAATTAAATCAGGACCAACTAGACCATCTAAACAGTCCCATAAAGCCTAAAGAAATAGAAGGAGTCATAGAAAGTCTTCCAACCAAAAAAAGCACAGGACCAGATGGTTTCAGTGCAGAATTCTACCAGACCTTCAAAGAAGAGTTAACACCAATACTCTTCAAACTATTCCACAAAATAGAAACAGAAGGAACACTACCCAATTCCTTCTACGAAGCCACAATTACGCTGATACCAAAGCCACACAAAGATCCAACAAAGAAAGAGAACTTCAGACCAATTTCCCTTATGAACATCGATGCAAAAATACTCAATAAAATTCTTGCCAACCGAATCCAAGAACACATCAAAACGATCATCCACCATGATCAAGTAGGCTTTATCCCGGGAATGCAGGGTTGGTTCAATATACGGAAATCCATCAATACAATCCACTACATAAACAAACTCAAAGAACAAAACCACATGGTCATTTCATTGGATGCTGAAAAAGCATTTGACAAAATTCAGCATCCTTTCATGCTTAAAGTCTTGGAGAGAACAGGAATTCAAGGCCCATACCTAAATATAGTAAAAGCAATATACAGCAAACCGGTAGCCAGCATCAAACTAAACGGAGAGAAACTTGAAGCAATCCCACTGAAATCAGGGACCAGACAAGGCTGCCCCCTTTCTCCTTATCTTTTCAATATTGTACTTGAGGTACTAGCTCGGGCAATTCGACAACATAAGGAGATCAAAGGGATACAAATTGGAAAGGAGGAAGTCAAACTATCATTATTTGCAGACGACATGATCGTCTACCTAAGTGACCCAAAGAACTCCACTAGAGAGCTCCTACAGCTGATAAACAACTTCAGCAAAGTGGCAGGTTACAAAATCAACTCAAGCAAATCAGTGGCCTTCCTATACTCAAAGGATAAGCAGGCTGAGAAAGAAATTAGGGAAATGACCCCCTTCACAATAGCCACAAACAGTATAAAGTATCTTGGGGTGACTCTTTCCAAACATGCGAAAGATCTGTATGACAAGAACTTCAAGACTCTGAAGAAGGAAATGGAAGAAGACCTCAAAAAATGGGAAAACCTCCCATGCTCATGGATCGGTAGAATCAATATAGTTAAAATGGCCATTTTGCCTAAAGCACTATACAGATTCAATGCAATACCCATCAAAATCCCAACTCAATTCTTCACAGAGTTAGAAAGAGCAATTATCAAATTCATCTGGAACAACAAAAAACCCAGGATAGCTAAAACTATTCTCAGCAACAAAAGAAAATCTGGGGGAATCAGTATCCCTGACCTCAAGAAATACTACAGAGCAATAGTGTTAAAAACTGCATGGTATTGGTACAGTGACAGGCAGGAGGATCAGTGGAACAGGATTGAAGATCCAGAAATGAACCCACACACCTATGGCCACTTGATCCTCGACAAAGAGGCTGAAAACATCCAATGGAAAAAAGATAGCCTTTTCAACAAATGGTGCTGGTTCAACTGGAGGTCAGCATGCAGAAGAATGCGAATTGATCCATCCTTGTCTCCTTGTACTAAGCTCAAATCCAAATGGATCAAGGACCTCCACATAAAGCCAGAAACTCTGAAGCTAATAGAAAAGAAACTGGGGAAGACCCTTGAGGACATCGGTACAGGGAGAAAGTTTATGAACAGAACGCCAATAGCGTATGCTCTAAGAGCAAGAATTGACAAATGGGACCTCATAAGGTTACAGAGTTTCTGTAAGGCAAAGGACACCATCAAGAGGACAGATCGGCAACCAACAAATTGGGAAAAGATCTTCACCAATCCTACATCAGATAGAGGGCTAATATCCAATATATATAAAGAACTCAAGAAGTTAGACTCCAGAAAACCGAACAACCCTATTAAAAATGGGGTACAGAGTTAAACAAAGAATTCTCACCTGAAGAACTTCGGATGGCGGAGAAGCATCTTAAAAAATGCTCAACTTACTTAGTCATTAGGGAAATGCAAATCAAAACAACCCTAAGATTTCATCTTACACCAGTCAGAATGGCTAAGATTAAAAATTCAGGAGACAGCAGGTGTTGGAGAGGGTGCGGAGAAAGAGGAACACTCCTCCACTGCTGGTGGGGTTGCAAATTGATACAACCACTCTGGAAAGCAGTCTGGCGGTTCCTCCGAAAACTGGGCACCTCACTTCCAGAAGATCCTGCTATACCACTCCTGGGCATATACCCAGAGGATTCCCCACCATGTAATAAGGATACATGCTCTACTATGTTCATAGCAGCCCTATTTATAATTGCCAGATGCTGGAAAGAACCCAGGTATCCCTCAACAGAAGAGTGGATACAAAAAATGTGGTATATCTACACAATGGAGTACTATTCAGCCATTAGAAACAATGAATTCATGAAATTCTTAGGCAAATGGATGGAGCTAGAGAACATCATACTAAGTGAGGTAACCCAGACTCAAAAGGTGAATCATGGTATGCACTCACTAATAAGTGGTTTTTAACCTAGAAAACTGGAATACCCAAAACATAATCCACACATCAAATGAGATACAAGAAGAAAGCAGGAGTGGTCCCTGGTTCTGGAAAGACTCAGTGAAACAGTATTTGGCAAAACCAGAACGGGGAACTGGGAAGGGGTGGGAGGGAGGACAGGGGAAGAGAAGGGGGCTTACGGGACTTTCGGGGAGTGGGGGGGGGGCTAGAAAAGGGGAAATCATTTGAAATGTAAATAAATTATATCGAATAAAAAAAAAGTAAAAAAAAAAAGAATTGTTACAGGATGCATGGAATTATTACTCTTATTTAATCTTACAATTGTCTTAAATGTGTACATCAAATAAATATTCACCATATTATAAAAAAAAAAATCTGTTGAGTCCATTAATAAGCAGGTGTTTTTTTTTTTTAAAACAAGATTGGCATAGCTTGTAGATAGAACAATGTAGCACTAGAAGACTTTCTATAATCTTGTCTCTACAGATGTTTATACACATTCTTTCCTTTCCTAAAACTGCTCTAGTTAGAGATGGACAGAATGAAAAGAGTCTTTTTCTTAGAGTTCAAATGCCCAAGTCCCAGTCTTGGTTCATGCTTTGTTACCAGTATGGTTTCTTATAATACCTTATTATTGATTTGAATATGTGGTAGCTCCATGTCCTCTGCCCTCAAGCTCATGTATTGAAGGTTTGGTTCAAATGTAAGCAGGGATCAGAGATAGTACATTGGGGAGATGGATGGGTTACAATTCTGCATTTATGAGTATATTAAACCACTGATGGATGATGATGACCAAGGAAACTCTTATAAAGGAAAGCACGTTACTGGGGGCTTGCTTATGGTTTCAGAGGCTTAGTCATTGTCATCATGGCAGAGAACATAGTGGGACAGTGGCAGGCATGGTATCCTCAGGCAGCAGGGAGAGAAAGACAGAGTGAGAGAAAGAGAGAGAGAGAGAGAGAGAGAGAGAGAGAGAGAGAGAGAGAGAGAGAGAGAGCACACTAGCCTGGAGTGAGCTTTTGAAACCTCAAAGCCCCTCCTTAGTTACACATTCTCTCTAACAATGCCCCACCTAATCCTTCCCTGATGGATCATCAACTGGGAACTAAGCGTGGAAATATATGAGCCTATGGGGGTTGATCTTATTCAAATAACCACACTTCATTTGAAGTTTCTGTGGTGGCCCATTCCTTGTTTAGTAGCATGTAAGTAGTTTTGCATATCATTTCAAGTCCTTTAAATCTTTCCTAGTAGAAAGGAATCCTGTTTTCTAGACTATGGGGAGATAAGAAGAAGTCTTTTCTAGCTGGGCATCTCTGCCCCACCAAGGTTCCTCTCTTGATCAGAAGTACCAAATGGTACATTGGAACGTGATGATGGTCTTTGCTCTTTGCACAAGATATGGCTCATCTGCTCCTAATTTGCTGCAGATCCACCCCAGAGCAGCCATTCCTTCTTTCCTCTAAAATTTGGGCATTACCTGCTAGCAAACTCAACTCTCCCTTAAAGTCTACCCTAAATCCATAACCAGAAGTTCACGAGAACTTCCACTCATGCTGTTATCCAGTTGAAATAGGAATGCCTTTATCCATCCTGGCAAACTGTCTCTGCCCAGCTTCGCTTCTTCCATTAAGCTGCCGAGATAACTGCTTTTCATTAATTAGGAAGGAACTATTCCTGTTTTGGAAGCATCTTGTGGTGAGGATTCTAGGCCTGACAGCAGCTGTATTCCTTCCAATCTTGAAGGAAGTCACGGAGCATTTTACAACTTCATGATGAAGTCTAAAGAGGAAATTAATTCTCAGCTAGGTTGGGCTGTCCACAGTCTCCCAGGAGATTGTACAGTGGGTTGAAGAAAACCTCATTCTGGCTTGTTACAGCTCCTTGGTCTTGACAAAGCAGACAGACTATGTGAACCACTAAGCTCTGCCGTGTACTGAACCAGAGCAATTGAGAGCAGAGTAGAACAGCAGCAGGGGTTCCCTGACCTGAGGAGTCAGGCCTGGCCAGGCCACAAGGCCAGTAAGCTCTGGGCCATGGCGGAGTCTTTGCAGCCAAGCCAACCACGCTGAATACAGCATAGATTTCCAGGAACCGCCTTAAGTTCTTCTCTGATTCTAAGAGGGATGTTGAAAAGAAATAAAGAGAGAAAAGAAGGCTGAAAGAAATGCAAAGTGGAAGGGAAGAAAAGGAGGGGTGGGACAAGAAAGGAAGCCAGAGAAAAAGGATGAGAAATACAAAAGGATCAAACTTTGCCTCTGAGTGTTCCTGGGCCATGCAAACAAGCTGTGTAGTAATCATATTTGCATATGGCTAGACAACCAGAATGTGAGTGCCTGTCAAATTCCAGGCCTGAAGATGATGCCACAACTGTAAGAACCAGGGGCGCTCCCTGCCCTGGTATGTATGCCTCATGTTGTTATGGAAACTTACTCAAACAGACTCAATGGTTCCTAAACTGCACAGCCCAAGTAATTACCACTACTCATGGATTTATGTAAATGCTTAGGGAATTTCCCTCATGCAACTCTTTAGTGTCCCAAAACAAAGACACATCACTGGATTTCCTAAATCTCATTGTGTTATCTACCTGCTATCTTACTGAGTCTGACACAGAGCCAGCTGTGGCCTCCCTCTGACAGTTATTTTTGGGCATTCTGGTAATCCATTAGGATTTCAGGTAAGACTACAGACAGCAGTGCCTCCTAAAGGATACCAAAGGTATGTATGTTCAGTGGTCAGAGAGAAAATAAACAGGCTCTGATGATTTCAGGGGACAGTGCCAGAACACCTTTTCCCCCTTGCTTATTAGGAAATACAAGATTATTTAATCATTATTTATTTATTTATGTTTATTTATTTATTTATTTATTTATTTATTTATTTATTTATCTTTTGGTCTGCTGATGTAGTCCACCCTGGTCTCAAACTCGCATTTTTCAAGCTCCAGCCTTCCAAGTGCTGGGATTCCAGACATATACTACTATGGTCGGCTAAATACTGATTCTTAAAACTACTTTACTTAGAAAATAATCTTGACTTTTTTGCTGTCAATGATAAGGGTAGTTCTATAATTTAGCTTGTTTGTAGAACTTAGTTTGGTTAGGAAAACACTCTAGCTCTTGTGTGTGTTTTCTGTTTCTTTTTAGGGGAGAAAAGATAATTACCTGGACATGCGGGGCATACTTAATTCCATTACTGGGAGGCTAAAACAGAAGAAGATCTTGAGTTCCAAGCCAGGCAAGCTAATCTACAGAGGAACACTGTTTAAGAGAACAGAAAGGATTAACTGGAGAAGGGAAAGGAGAGAAAAGAAAAAGGCAGATGTGACACATGCTGGAGCATGGACAAAGTACCTTATTTACTAGTATGAAAATGTCCTTATGAAACTCAGTACTATCCAAATGAGTATGTGGCAATCAAAACACAACAGTGTAAGTAACTGTGAAGTAAAGAGCGGCCCTTGTTAATTTTCTTCTGGGTCATTAAAAGGGAAGACTTTAAAACATAAAATGCTAGAACATAAAAGGGGATTTTTTTTTTTTTGCCACTGAGTCTTGCACTTTATTGTCGCTGTCATCTCAGACCTTGACTGCATCCTTGCGCAGTGGGTACAGCTGCTCCTTCTGCTGCTGCCTCTTGGTCTTCAGCTTCTCTTCATGCTTGGTGAGCAGGCGGCGCATGGCTCAAATCTTCTTGGGTCACAGGTTCAGGGCCTTGTACTTCTTGCCCTTGTAGAATTTTCTGAGGTTTTCCCTTTAGGTCTGGTTAATGACAGTGAAGACTCCGGCCATGGATTTGCTTATAGCTTGTATTTTGGAGACCTAGGACACAGCGCCGCCTGTCACTTTGGCGGATGTGAAGCTGGGACACTTCCACCTTCAGATCATCCAGTTGTTTCAACAGCTCCTCCTTCTTGCTGCACAGGTCCTGAGACTTAATCTTGGGCTTTTCTGTATTGTTCAAGGCTGAGGCTGACTGGTTGGAGAGAAAGAGGAAAGGACGGAGCTGACTTCCTCAAGCAGTTTTAACTACTCCAGAGAGAGGCCAAAGCACTCACATTGGAACAGTTTCTTGAGAAGCACATTGCTTATTGTTTGTACATACTCCTTTTTGTCTTTTTTCTCTTTGAATGTGCTGATACAAGCTGACTGCTATTTATAGAAGATGTAGGTCTTTAGTGGGCCATCCTGGAAGTGTACTATGGAATATATACAAAGGAGGAAAAGAGAGTCAGGCCTCAAGACATTATCATCACTCTTAATGCTTTATAGAGAATCTGAATGGAGTTTGCACAGTTGAGGACACTGGCTTAAGGGACAGCATAATACACTTTGGTGGCCTTGATGAACTTGCAAAGGGAATTCCACCGAGGCACAGGACAGAACCACCTCTGCTCTGTTTTTGAATAATATCTTTCAACTTCACAAGACAACAATTCTAAATTTCTTTGGTAATTCAGAAATTCACAGCAAACCCCAAAACAAAACAAAACAAAAATTACAAACCAGAAATTAGCTCTTGCCTAAGACGTGAAGGAGTTACTCCCATTCATTATCATGTGTTTCAGGCTCTTTTTTATTCAAGGAAAATATTATTCCACTTTGATTGATAGATTGTGTATTTCCACTTAGAATGTGTGGCAGTCAGCCTATTATTCATATGCCATCTAATTGGTGGCAGGAACTGTGTGGATTGAGACATGTTATTAATATGTCACAGGAATGATAGAAGTATTAATCTTTGTAGTAGTATCTATACCAGGACATAGTGTATAAGAGACTGTAGGCTGGGAGGAGTCAGTGTGCTCTGGTGAGTCCAGCAGGCCCCTGCGGGAGCATTCAGGTGTCTGCTTCAGGATCTGAACAGGCTGGGCCACAGCACTTGGTCTCCAGGAAGTGCAAGAGACCTGGTATGCACCCGGAAGCAGACTGGGAGCACACAGCTTGCTACAGCAGCAAGGAGCTTAGGTTCCAATCCTGAGGCCTCTGGCACGAGCCTTCAGATCACCGCTTCGGGATCCAGAAAAGCCTGGGCTGCAACACCACATCTCCAGGTCCTGCAAGAGGTAAGAGGGGTATCTGGGAGGCCGGCTGGGAGGAGTCAGTGTGCTCTGCTGAGTCCAGCAGGCCCCTGCAGGAGCCTTCATGTGTCTGCTTCAGGATCTGAACAGCTTGGGACACAGCACCCTGTCTCCAGGCAGTGCACAGAGGTGAGCTGTGCACCAGAGGCCACCTGGGAAGAGGCAGCTTGCACTGGTGAGTCCAGCATTTACAAGACCAACTAACACCAGTGAGAATTAGATAGCAAAAGGCAAATGCAGGAACGTCACTAACAGAAATCAAGGCAATATGGCAGGATCTGAACCCAATTCTCCTTTATCAGCATGTCCTAGATACCCCATCACACCAGTAAAACAAGATTTGGATTTAAACTCACTGGTCATGATTCTGGTACAGGACATACTTAAAGAAATTTAGGAGAAAATGGATCAAAAGTTACAAGTCCTTACAAGGGAAACACAAAAATCATTGAAAGAAATTCAGGAGAATACAAAAGCCAATAAGGAGGAAATGCAAAAATCACTTAAAGAAATACAGGAGAACTTTGGTCAACAGGATGAGGTCATGAAAGAGGAAACACAAAAAGCTCTTAAAGAATTACAGGAAAGCACAAACAAGCAAGTGAAGGAGCTAAGCAAAACCATCCAGGATCTAAAATCAGAAGTAGAAACAACTAAGAAAACTCAAAGGGAGACAACTTTGGAGATAGAAAACCTTGGGAAGAAATCAGAAGACATAGATGCAAATATCAACAACAGAGTACAAGAGATAGAAGAAAGAATCTCAGATGCTGAAGATACCATAGAAACCATGGACCAGTTAAAGAAAATGCAAAATGCAAAAAGTTTGTAACCCAAAATAATCAGGAAATCAGGGATACAAAGAGAAGACCAAACCTAAGGATTATAGGCATAGATGAGAGTGAAGATTTACAACTTAAAGGGCCAGCAAATATCTTCAATAAAATTATGGAAGAAAACTTCCCTAACCTAAAGAGAGAGATGCCCATGAATATACAAGAAGCCTACAGAACTCCAAACAGACTGGACCAGAACAGAACTACCTCCCGTCACATAATAATCAAAACACCAAATGTACTAAAGAAAGAAAGAATATTAAAGGCAGTAAGAGAAAAAGGCCAAGTAACATATAAAGGAAGACCTATCAGAATCACAGCAGACTTTTCACCTGAGACTATGAAAGCTAGAAGATCCTGGGCAGATCTCATGCAGACTCTAAGAGAACACAAATGCCAGCCAAAACAACTATACCCAACAAAACTCTCAATCACCATAGATGGAGAAACTAAGATATTCCATGACAAAACCAAGTTTACCCAATATCTATCCACAAACCCAGCCCTACAAAGGATAATAGGAGGAAAACACGAATACAAGGAGGGAAACTTCACCCTGGAAAAAGCAAGATTGTAACCTTCTCTCATCAAACCCAAAAGAAGTTAACCAATCAAATTTAAAAAATAACATCACAAATGACAGGAAGTAACAATCACTATTCCTTAATATCTCTTAACATCAATGGACTCAATGCCCCAATAAAAAGACATAGACTAACTGAATGGATACGTAAACAGGACCCTACATTTTTGCTGCATACAGGAAACACACCTCAGGGTCAAAGACAAACACTACCTTAGAGTAAAAGGCGGGAAGACAATTTTACAAGCAAATGGTCTCAGGAAACAAGCTGGAGTAGCCATTCTAATATCAGATAAAATTGACTTTCAACCCAAAGTCATCAAAAGAGACTCTGAGGGACACTTGTTGCTGGTCAAAGGAAAAATACAACAAGAAGAACTCTCAATCCTGAACATCTATGCTCCAAATGCAAGGGCACCCTCATTCATAAAAGAAACTTTTTTAAAGCTCAAAGCACACATTGCAACTGGCACAATAATTCTGGGTGACTTCAACACTGCACTTTCCTCAATGGACCGATCAGGAAAACAGAAACTCAACAGGGACACAATAAAACTAACTGAAGCTTTGGACGAATTAGATTTAGCAGATATATATAGAACATTCTATCCTAAAGCAAAAGAATATACCTTTTTCTCAGCACCTCATGGTACCTTCTCCAAAATCGACCTTATAATTGTTCACAAGACAGACCTCAACATATATAAGAAGATTGAACTAATCCCATGCCTCCTATCAGATCACTATGGAGTAAAAGTGGTCTTCAATAGCAACAAAAACAACAGAAAACCCGCATACACGTGGAAACTGAACAATATTCTACTCAATGATACCTTGGTCAAGGAAGAAATAAAGAAAGAAATTAAAGACTTTTTAGAACTTAATGAAAATGAAGACACAACATACCCAAATCTATGGGACACAATGAAAGCAGTGCTAAGAGGAAAACTCATAGCCCTGAGTGCCTCCAAAAAGAAAATGGAGAGAGCATACACTAGCAGCTTAAGGACACACCTGAAAGCCCTGGAACAAAAAGAAGCTATTTCACCCAGGAGGAGTAGAAGACAGGAAATCATCAAACTCAGGGATGGATGAAATCAATCAAGTGGAAACAAAGAGAACCATACAATTAATCAACGAGTCCAGGAGCTGTTTCTTTGAGAAAATCAACAAGATAGATAAACCCTTAGCCAGACTGACCAAAGGGCACAGAGAAAGTATCCAAATTAACAAAATTAGAAATGAAAAGGGAGATATTGCAACAGAAACTGAGGAAATCCAAAAAATCATCAGATCCTACTACAAAAGCCTATACTCAACACAACCGGAGAATCTGGAGGAAATGGACAATTTCCTAGACAGATACCAAATACCAAAATTAAATCAGGACCAAATAGATCATCTAAACAGTCCCATAACCCCTAAAGAAATAAAAAGGATCATAGAAAGTCTCCCAACCAAAAAAAAAGCACGGGACCAGATGGCTTCAGTGCAGAATCCTATCAGACCTTCATAGAAGACCTAACACCAATACTCTTCAAACTATTCCACAAAATAGAAACAGAAGGAACTCTACCCAACTTGTTCTATGAAGCCGCAATTACGCTGATACCAAAACCACACAAAGATCCAACAAAGAAAGAGAACTTCGGGCCAATTTATCTTATGAATATTGATGCAAAAATAATAAAATTCTTGCAAACCGAATCCAAGAACACATCAAAACAGTCATCCAACATGATCAAGTAGGCTTCATCCCAGGAATGCAGGGATGGTTCAGTATAAGGAAATCCATCAATGCTATCCACTACATAAACACACTCAAAGAAAAAACCATATGATCATCTCATTAGATGCAGAAAAAGCATTTGACAAAATTCAGCATCCTTTCATGCTAAAAGTCTTGGAAAGAACAGGAATTCAAGGCCCATACCTAAACATCGTTAAAGCAATATACAGCAAACAGGTAGCCAACATCAAACTAAACGGAAAGAAACTTGAAGCAATTCTACTAAAATCAGGGACTAGACAAGGCTGTCCTCTCTCTCCATATCTTTTCAATATAGTACTTGAAGTTCTAGCTAGAGCAATTAGACAACATAAGGAGGTCAAGGGGATACAGATTGGAAAGAAGTCAAATTATCACTATTTGCAGATGACATGATAGTCTACTTCAGTGACCCAAAAACCTCCACCAGAGAACTCCTACAGCTGATAAACAACTTCAGCAAAGTGGCTGGTTATAAAATCAACTCAAGCAAATCAGTTGCTTTCCCATACTCAAAGGATAAGCAGGCTGAGAAAGCAGATAGGGAAATGACACCCTTCACAATAGCCGCAAGCAATATAAATTATCTTGGTGTGACTCTAACAAAACAAGTGAAAGATCTATATGACAAGAACTTCAGGTCTCTTAAGAAGGAAATCGAAGAAGACCTCAGAAAATGGAAAAATCTGCCATGCTCGTGGATTGGCAGGATTAATATAGTTAAAATGGCCATCTTGCCAATACCAATCTACAGATTTAATGCAATCCCCCTCAAAATCCCAACTCAGTTCTTCACAGAGTTAGAAAAAGCAATTCTTCAAATTCATCTGGAATAACAAAAAATCCAGGATAGCTAAAACTATTCTCAACAACAAAAGAAATTCTGGGGGAATCAGTATCCCTGACTTCATGCAATACTACAGAGCAATAGTGTTAAAACCTGCATGGTATTGGCACAGTGACAGACACGTGGACCAATGGAATAGAATTGAAGATCCAGAAATAAACCCACACACCTATGGTCACTTGCTCTTCGACAAAGGAGCCAAAAATATCCAGTGGAAAAAAGATAACCTTTTCAACAAATGGTGCTGGATCAATTGGAGGTCAGCATGCAGAAGAATGCGAATTGATCCATTCTGATCTCCTCATACTAAGCTCAACTTCAAGTGGATCAAGGACCTCCATGTAAAACCAGACACACTGAAACTAATAGAAAAGAAACTGGGGAAGACCCTAGAGGACATGGGCACGGGGGGCGGGGGGAGTTCCTGAACAGATCACCAATAGCTTATGCTCTAAGATCAAGAATTGACAAATGGGACCTCATAAAGTTACAAAGTTTCTGTAAGGCAAAGGACACTGTTAAAAGGACAACACGGCAACCATCAAATTAGGAAAGGATATTCACCAACCCTACATCTGATAGAGGGCTAATATCCAATATATACAAAGAACTCAAGAAGTTAGACCCCAGGGAACCAAATAACCCTATTAAAAATGGGGTACAGATCTAAACAAAGAATTTTCACCTGAAGAAATTCAGATGGCTGAAAGGCACCTTAAGAAGTGCTCAACATCATTAGTCATTAGGGAAATGCAAATCAAAACAACCCTGAGATTTCACCTTACACCAGTTAGAATGGCTAAGGTCAAAATCTCAGGAGACAGCAGGTGTTGGCGAGGATGTGGAGAAAGAGGAACACTCCTCCACTGCTGGTGGGGCTGTAAGATGGTACAACCACTTTGGAAATCAGTCTGGTGGTTCCTCAGAAAACTGGACATGACACTTCCAGAGCACCCTGCTATACCTCTCCTGGGCATATACCCAAAGGATGGCCCGGCATGCAATAAAGATACATGCTCCATTATGTCCATAACAGCCTTATTTATAATAGCCAGAAGCTGGAAAGAACCTAGATGCCCCTCAAAGGAGGAAAGGATACAGAAAATGTGGTATATTTACACAACGGAATACTACTCAGCAATTAGAAACAATGAATTCACAAAATTTTTAGGCAAATGGTTTGATCTGGAAAATATGATCCCAAGTGAGGTAACCCAGTCACAAAAGAATACACATGGAATGAAATCTCTGATAAGTGGATATTAATTAGCCCAGAAGCCCTGAATACCCAAGGCACAAATCGCATAACAAATGACTCCCATGAAGAAGTATGGAGAAGGTCCTGATCCTGGAAAGGATTGATCTAGCATTGGAGGGGAATATAAGGACAGAGGAAAAAAAGGAGGGAGGTGATTGGAGAATGGATGGAGAGAAGAAGGTTTATGGGACATATGGTGAGGGGGGATCCGGGAAAGGGGAAATCATTTGGAAATTAAATAAAGAATATAGAAAATAAAAATATTAAAAAAAGAGACTGTATACACACACACACACACACACACACACACAAACACACACACACTTCTATAAGGCTTTATAAAGTTTTTTACTGTTGTATCCCACCACTGACACATAAATACCCACAACATTAAAGTTTGGCCTTACTATATAAACTCGTTAGAGTGACTGTTCTCAAATCTGGAATTTGCTTGTACCAGGATTAAAGAACTTTGAGTCTTCTTAATTCCTTCCTCTAGTATAGATGGATATTTATTCCCAGAAAGTATTTCTCTGTACCCTGTGCCCCACTATCCTGGCTAGCCCTTACTAAGCTACACATAGTCAACCTTTCTTCTTGCTAGTGACTTCTTCACAGTCTGGCTGTTCCTGTACTTCTTCCAATACAGAATGACTACATAATCATAATCAGAAAAACTTGAAAATCCAAAAAAACTTAGAGAACCCCATTTGTGGTTTTGTGACCTATCTAAACTATTTTTTGTAGCTGATCACCTGCAAATTTCTGAGTGAGCCATTACAAATTATACAAGGAAGAGATAGGCTCAATGTGGCAAACATTATGAATGTAACTAAGAAAGAAAAAGCAAATGTAGTGCAGTCACCAAGATGGTGTCCTAGCTTTAGTAAATGGCCATCTACTCGTAGATAAGAAATTCTAAATGCACCCATCAATGCAGAAACCATGACAGAGTAGATGGTGGTATAAAATACTAAGACCCATTATGTAAAGGCATGAAACTGTTAAGCCAAAATAGAGGATAATTAATAAGAAAAAGCCTCATGCGCAGTGGAGCCTAAAACATTGCATATAATAATGGAGAGATGTCTACAATTATAAGCTACCATATTCTTGCCTCTATACCAAGAGGCCATGGAAGAATTCTGAAGAGTAGAGTTGTCTGGAAAGACTTTGTACAGAGACAGTAGGATCTGACTCAGTGTCTAATGAATCTTACAGTGGAACCTCATAATGAGCTGGGTTGGCAATCAGCTGTGATTAGACATGTTGGGGTTTAGAACTGGGGCAGAGAGGAAGCCCGGGTAAGCTTGAACAACCTCCCCTTTAACTGTAGTCCTTCTGGGTTTCTCTTTCCCAGACTGGATTTCTGCACCTCTTACCTACCACTGCAGGTGTCATCTCCTTGATCTTTGGATTTTAACCAGGCTGCAGCTGGAAGCCAGCCTTTGGCTGTGGGAACAATATTGGCTAAATTTCAACTTGCTTTCAGACCTTCACAGGGGGAAATCTTTGCTTTGCTCTTGCTCATTCTAATCAAGACCATGTGCTCTGGGCCCCATGGAAACAGTTGGTAGAATACTTTCTTTAATAGTTTATCTTGAGCATTCAATAACAAACACAAACTTGCGTCTCTCTGGAAGAAGTGCTGGCTGCCTGGACTCAAAAGCTAAAGCTCCCAGGTCTCCAAGGGGATTGTTTATACTCAAGAGAGAAGCTGCTGGGTCTCTGGAAATGGTGCAAGACTCTGCTATTTCTCTTATTCTCTTTTTCCCCCCAGAGAGACCCAAGAGTTTCTATCAGGAGCAAAAGGAAACTAGTGTGGGAACTGTGGCCCACTTCAGATAGCCTTTGAGCTGGGCATTTCTATAACTGACAGCCTGGAGAAAAAAGACAGTAAGATAGCAAATTCAGGGTCTGGGCTAGGCCAGAAAGCTCATTCACTCCTTGTGTGATCTGGGAAAGGGCTACCTCTTCCTCTGGTTGTCTGTCACAGCTACTTGAAAACCAGATTTTAGAAAAGAGAGGATGGCCTCTTTTCTAAAGGTTTTGTCTGCTCTGAAATACCATAGTCTGAAATCTGGCTCTTCAAAAATATGTTAGTATTTTAGGCAAACCGCTGATTCTGGGGATATCTATACAGAAATGGTTGATATCACCTGTTTTTGGTGGTTAGAAATAGACTAACTTTGCCTGAAGGTATCTCTTTATTGATACATCAAAGGTCTCTGAGATCCTTTTTATTGTGGGTTGGAGGTAATTGTATCTCCAATGCCCCTTTTCTAGAAATACAGATCATATTTTGACTATCTAATGTGAGGGCACTGGTGACACACTCTTCTTAACATGAAAATACAGAAGTAGGGACAGGGTGACAACAGAGACTGAGAGTTTTGTGCCATTTTTGCTCAGGGACAGCACCAACTCTGCTATGGTCTTGATGTTTGGTTTCCAGAATGAACAAAGAGCAGAGTTCTTATCTCTAACTTACAGTGTGAAAAATCACTTTTCACAGTTTTTTGAGCCATGCTCTGTTGGACACATTTTCAAAGATGCTCGAAACCACAAGACATTTCTGCTGACAATAAGAAATGCTGAAAAGCACCTTAAGAAATGTTCAACATCCTTAGTCATCAGGGAAATGCAAATCAAAACAACCCTGAGATTTCACCTCACACCAGTCAGAATGGGTAAGATTAAAAACTCAGGAGACAGCAGGTACTGGCGAGGATGCGGAGAAAGAGGAACACTCCTCCACTGCTGGTGGGATTGTAAGATGGTACAACAACTCTGGAAATCAGTCTGGCGGTTCCTCAGAAAACTGGGCATGGCACTTCCGGAGAACTCTGCTATACCTCTCCTGGGCATATACCCAGAGGATTCCCCAGCATGCAATAAAGACACATGCTCCACTATGTTCATAGCAGCCCTATTTATAATAGCCAGAAGCTGGAAAGAACCCAGATGTCCCTCAATGGAGGAATGGATACAGAAATTATGGTATATATACACAATGGAGTACTATTCAGCAATTAAAAACAATGAATTCATGAAATTTTTAGGCAAATGGTTGGAAATGGAAAATATCATCCTAAGTGAGGTAACCCAATCACAAAAGAACACACAGGGAATGCAATCACTAATAAGTGGATATTAATTAGCCCAGAAGCTATGAATACCCAAGACACAATTAGCATCACAAATGATTCCCATGAAGAAGGAAGAGAGGGTCCTGATCCTGGAAAGGCTTGATCCAGCATTGTAGGGGAGTACCAGGACAGAGAAAAGGGAGGGGGTGATTGGATAATGGGTGGAGAGAAGAGGGCTTATGGGACATATGGGGAAGGGGGAACCAGGAAAGGGGAGAGCATTTGGAATGTAAACAAAGAATAAAGAAAAAAAAGAAGTGCAGTACTGGCCACAGAGAGCTGAAAGCCTCAGGTCATTGCCTTGCCTAGCCATCACCAGAGAAGCTTCTTCTAGTAGTAGATGTGAACTAACTCAGAGACTCACAACTGGACAATATGCAGAACATGTGAAATTACGGAGCCCTCAGATCCTAAGCGGGGATATCTCCATCAAGTCCTTTCCTCAAGAGTGGGGGAACTGTGTGGAAGCAGAGTTAAGAGATGCAGAGAATGAAGGTCTCCTGGGAAACAGTGCCGTCCAGACGCAACGAGACTGATACGTGTATGAACTCACAAAGCCTGTGGTAGCACGTACAGGGCCTGTGCAGGTTCAAGCTGAGTGAGGTTCCAGAACTGAGAAGGCAAAGTGGACATGGACTCCAACCCCTAACCAAGAAGCTGTTTACAATTGACACCCGTATGCGAAGAAAAATTTTTCTTCAATGTAGGCCCCATGCTCAGCAGGAGATGACCAACACAAAACAAACTCAATGGTATTTTTGCAGACTTGTTTCAGATTGCTTTGCTGGGGTGCAGTTTTTGGCTGATTGGTCCTTTACTTGTATATTTTGTTTTCTGTTTTTATGTGTGCATCTTAGTGTTTTCTGTTTGTTTATTTTTTTTGAAGAGAGAATAAAGGGCATGGAGTTTGGTGGTTAGAGATCTGGGAGGAGTTGCGGGAGGGGCATAAGCATAATCAGAACGTCTTGAATGAATTCTTTTCAATAAAAAGATGTGCTAAAATTATGACATCTATGAGGGATAAGGTAGGACCACTGCAGTTTAAAAAAAATCGGTAGATTTTTGCTTTTCTGTTTCCTTTATTTAATTAGGTCCTGTTATGTGAAATTTCTCATTCTGTGCTCTACAGGAAACATTGTATAGTCCTACTTCTCTTGCCTAGTCTTGGAACTTTAGGCAATAGTGTCTTTTCAAC
Source organism: Apodemus sylvaticus (assembly GCF_947179515.1). NCBI lineage: Eukaryota > Metazoa > Chordata > Mammalia > Rodentia > Muridae > Apodemus > Apodemus sylvaticus. The sequence continues at coordinate 103,616,468 of NC_067495.1, read as the reverse complement.
AGTTGTTAACACAGAATTAATAACTACATATGTAAATCAGTCTTATTGGCTTATAGTCATACATAGAATAGGAGAGCAGGAGGAAGGAGGTGGGTAGAATAAAATAGGATGGAGATTAGAATGGAGGAGAGCTTTCTTTCTCTTAAAAAAACTGAACTTGATCATCCTACCTTTTTCTTTAGACATAGTTTTGAAGGACTTTGGCAATTTGCTAAAATCAAATCTACCCTCAAAGGTCAAAGATTTATCACCACTAAAGATATTAAAAAGAATGTACCATACATAGGCTCTGAAGTCACTTACTAAAGAAGAGAAGTTCCAAAAATGTTTTGAGCATTGGCAACATCATTGCAATGAGTGCACAGGGATTTAGTCTCCCACGGTGCTAGTCTGAAGGGGACACCAGTCCTTTGGATGTGCATGTTGTACTCTGATTGTGCAAAAAGCAGCAGTCACGTTACATTATGGGCACATTTCAAATAATTGCCTGTTTCCTCTCCATTCATTCACCTTGGGAATTGGCAACATCTGATTGCCAAGTTTTGCAGGGAGCAGCTGAAAGCCATGTGTGCTTTTTACCCTAACTTGTTCTGTACCTATGGCCGATAGTTTTCCTTCAGTGTGCATGTAATAAGAGTATCATAGGAACCAGGCACTTGTATAATGATTCTTGCTCTTTAAAGCAGCTTCACAGATGGAGAGAGTTCAAGACACATTGTCTACACTGAACTCTCCTTGAGGGAAGGAATTCGGTTTTATCTATCTTTGCATACTTCAACTCTAGACCAATACCTGGCCAATAATATTCCGTAAATGTTTGTGGACTGGAACAGGCATCCTTCCATTTGAAACATCCAATAAAGGAATTAGACGTGGCATTTTCAAGGTAATTTTCCTATTTTACAAAGACTTGGGGCACTGTAAGTATAAAATGTTTACACAAAGGCAGGTCACAGTCATGTCTCAGGCCATGGCTTTGAAGACAGCTTTAGATTCCAATATTGAACTTATCATTGACTAGATTTACTTTGACTCAAAGGATGACACCAGTAGATGTGCTAGCATAAAAGGGGGAAATCTCAACCCAGGACAAAGAACTGCAGGCAACTAAGGAATGTTCAGAGCAGGAGAAACAGTCTTCCCACAGGTGATCTCCTCAACTGACTCTCTTATACCAAGTAGTCAGCCCTGAAGTCATATTCAAACACGTAGCTTCTTGCGGACTGAGAAGACTAGATTTATATATTTAGAAACATAACAAGAAAAGTAATAGCGGCTATAAATCTAAAACAGAGCAAAAGAGAGTGCACAGAAAGGGTTGGATGGGAGAAAGGGAAGGAGGAAGATGATGCAATTATATTTAATATTTATGAAGGAAACATAGGTTCTTCTCAACCAAGGAAAAGTATTCTCCTCAATTGAGGATAATAGTAGTCTGCACATCCCTGGGTTGGATAATAATGAAAAGTGATTGTTCAGGCACCATGTGTACAGGAGAAATAGTAGGCAGGTCCCAATCAATTTGTCTACTATGGTTTGGAAAAGTGTTCCAGGACTGTCAAGTTCTCTGCAAAAGACATGACAGAATAGAGTATCCTAGTGATTTAGAGTCCACAGACTTGGACCTGTGGATCTTCTGAATGAATTTTCTGAAATGAATTTGAGACTACTATGCAGCCAACTTGGCACAAGTTAGAGTCATCAGAGATTATGGAGCCTCAAACTGAAAAAATACCTACACAAAATCAGGCTTTAGGCAAGCCTATAGGATATTTTCTTAATTAGTGATTGATGTGGAAGGGCCAAGTCATTGTGGGTGGTGCCATCCCTGGGCCAGTGGTCCTAGGTTCTATAAGAAAGCAGGCAGAAAGCCACATTGAGAAAGTCAGTAAGCAGCATTTCTCCATGGCCCCTGCATCAACTCCTGCCTCCAGGTTCTTTCCCTGTTTGAACAGTGATGTGTGATTATATACTGAATAAATCCTTTCCTCTCTAAGTTGCTTTGGTCATGGTGATTCACCCCAACAATAGTAACCCTAACTAAGACAACGATATAATCCAAACCTTGAATCTAATAAGAATACTGTCCCCAGGATTGAAAGAAATCCTTTTATGGCCGGGCGGTGGTGGCACACCCCTGTAATCCCAGCACTCTGGGAGGCAGAGGCAGGTGGATTTCTGAGTTCGAGGCCAGCCTGGTCTACAGAGGAAGTTCCAGGACAGCCAGGGCTACACAGAGAAACCCTGTCTTGAAAAACCAAATCCCCCCCCCCAAAAAAACGAAATCCTTTTGTGACTCATTCCAACCATGGAAACAAGACACTCTTTCAGCCTTTAGTTTCTCTGAGTATGGAAACAGTTTTTATGTACATTTATGCATGCACATACACATGCCCAAATATGTGCTTATATTAATATACATATTCATGTTTATATATGCACAGCTTTTATCTTTATACATATATATGTACATACACTGGCTTCTATTTCATCTACTTCACAAACACACACACACACACACACATATATATGTGTGTGTGTGTGTGTGTGTGTATGAGTGTGTGTATGTGAAGTAAATGAAATAGAAGCCAATGTGTGGCCACTGGCCACTGGTTATAAGATGAAATTTGAGGCAGCACCTCCTTGCATTCCAACTTCTAATCCCATGGAACAGAGCTAAACAGAGGCCCATGTTGCCTGTTTCCTGATTTCAGGAACATAAATCGAATCAACTGAAATGCCTCCTGTTTATACTAGCTACCCAAGGCTCCTCAAAGAGGCTACACAGGAAATCATTAAAATTCCTTATGTTCTCTTTAGGCAAAGGCATAACCAGCAAAACATCTCCATTTTCCTTCTAGTCAAAGGAGACCTAGATATCTATCTAAAAGGCACTTTCTCCTCACTTGAAGAATTAAAAATTGTCCAATTTAGGATCGTTAAGTCACAGTTTCAGTGAAATATCCATGGATCCTCAGCAGACCAGGAAGTGGTACCTTCTCTGTCATTGTTCCTGAGAAATCCCACATTTTCCCTTAGCATCATTGATTGTTCTTTTGCTTTTCCCTCCTGTAGTCACACCTGAAAAAACAGGGCTCCTGCTCAGAGTGAGAAATACAGCCCCAGAGAGCCACAAACCCTTCAATCTTCATTGACTGAAAGAGCAAAGGACCGGACCTCGATTTCCATTTGACCCTTTGAAACTCAAAGCCTGAAACATCCTGTTCTTTTGCCACATCTGCTTCTTTACCATTCACTGGAGCTCCTCAGAGGAACAGAAGGACGAATTCAAAAATACACATCTTAAACTTTGCATGTGGCTTGTCATCAACCTAGAAAGAGAGCTTAAGCTATAGCTTAGCATTCTTCTCATTCCATCATTCCTAATTGACAACACATGATCCTTACTCCCTTCCCTAGTCTCTTCTTAGGAGTTCCCCTCTTTTCACAGTGTAAAATTTCAATAATACTCAAAATGGAGAGGGGCACAAGCCCATGTATCCATAGGTCTTGCTTTTTTCTTCAGGGATGCCACATACCATTTCTTTCTATATGTAAGCTTGCTTCATGCTCAGATAATAACTAAATTAATTCTAAAGCAACAAATGTAACAGCACATGTAGTTCCATACCTTCTTGGGTCTGACACATGTTCCCTGGCCGAAACCCTCACACTGAGTACAAAATGCAAGTAAGCAAGCCAGCTCTGAAACAGCTCTTCCTGTACCAAAGGAATTCAATCTCATCAGCCTAAACATACCTTTCAAGTGTCCAGAGCCACACCCTTGTTCTTTACTCCTTTCTTTTTCTAACTGTATGATTTTAACAGAAAATTTCCCAGCATGCTCTTATAGAATAAAAGAGTCTATCTTAATAAATAGAATGGACCTCAATGGTCCAGTTCAAAGGCAAGCAATTTGGGGATTTAAGAAACTTCCTAAGATCCACAGAGTACATGGCCCAGATGACAACTAAAAAGCATCTAGGGGAGAGCCACACTTTTTCAAGTGCCATCTTATTCCCCCAAACCTCATCTTAGGAAGCAATTTCTGTGATTCACTGGAGACCTCCCAAAAAACTGATGTCTGTTGAATCCTGAGCTATTCTTAGGCCATATTAAGGTCTGTTCTTAATGGATACACAAATAAAAAGCATGGGCAGATATATAACCTGAAGGGTCCTTGACTTAAAGACCACCCTTGGAGTCCATGGGAAACCCCCTGCTACTAAACATGCATAGCAACAACAACAACAAAAGACTTGTGTATCACATAAAGAAGTCCCATGGGAAATATCCTGCTTTTGTCTGAGTGGGCCAATTGCTTCAATTACATGGGTTAGAACAACTAGAGTTTGTATTTTCTGTTTTTGATATATTATGGTTGAATGTTGAAAGATGGCTTGGAGTGATCCACATCTGCGGAAATGCTAATGGCTTAAATGATATATACAAGCGGCCTCAACCTCTATGAGTTGGTCAGTGGTAGAAAAAGTAACAGCACAGAATGACACAAAGAAATGAACTTCATAGGAGTTTTTTTTCCCTCAGACTAGAATACCATGCTCCACCTTTCGTACTATGGTTCCAAACCCTTTCTTAAGTTCTAGCCACCATTTACCCTCCAATAAAACTGTCTTCTCCCTAATATAATGATGCATTCACAGTGGCCATGTGGACTATGTCTTATTTTTCAAATGAGCAAATGCAGTACTTAGCAATTAGTAGCATCTACAGATTAGTTAATATATGTTTGCTCTAGTATAACAATTCCAGCTTATTAGTGTGCCTTCATGTGGAAGTCACTACATTAAGGAAAAGAAACAGAAGCAAAAAGTTAGAGCTCCAAATTGTTGCAAGAACAGGGCCATGAGTAGGGGCTCTTGCATTCAAAGGTCCTCATTGCTAAAGCAGGATGGGCAATGGGTTGGTACCCTATATAAAGCATGGACAACAAGGAGGAACTAAAGGACAAGGGAGCTAATGTGCTATTCTCTCAACCCAGGCAATATCACTTACTTTGGGATGGGTTTTTATCATGCACTTTTGTCCCTGAACATTTCATTTGTCATGAGCTACAGGGAATTCTTTGTATCTTTAGCATCACCTAAAAGTCCATGTGCTAAGGGCTTAAAGGCTTGATCTCCATCTTGTTATCATTAGGAGATGCTAAGAAATTTAACAGGAGAACTTTATGTCACTGAGAATGTGCACCTGAAGGGATTGTGGAAATCTGGCTCCATGTATTACTACAGAGTACTTCTCTACTGTGGCTTGAATACTTGTGTCCCCTCTGCAATAAGAGGCATCAGATATGCTTCTGCTTTGCTTAAAGCAAAAAAGACGTGAACTCAAGTTTCTGACTCATTAGCCACAAAGATAAGCACATAATCTCAGGAATTATTATAGCAAGTGAGTTATACCCTATAAACAATAAAAAATACAAGTTTTCATTTTAATAATTGAAAATTAATACCACCATAATTGATACCACCAATAAACTATGAAGCAAGTTGACTGGGACATAAATTCCCAGTCAACTATCAATTTTCACATCTACTTCACTACATGTGGGTTGCTCTTAGATATCTGTTTACATATCTATCCCTTCTATTCTTCTAATAAAAAAATATACTCATACTTGTTAGTATATGTCCTTAATCCCAATATTTTAGGAGGTACAGTCAGGAAAGGCTTTCTGTGGCTTGAATACTTGTGTCCCCTCTGCAATAAGAGGCATCAGATATGCTTCTGCTTTGCTTAAAGCAAAAAAGACGTGAACTCAAGTTTCTGACTCATTAGCCACAAAGATAAGCACATAATCTTTGTATTTAAGGTTAGCCATATATAAGTTACATGATGAACTCTAAGTCAGCCAGGGCTACATAGTGAGACCATGTATCAGAAATTTTATATTATACAGCACAGGCTATAGTGGTTAATTTTATGTGTCAACCTGTCTGGGCTACTGGGTGCCAATATAGTTTGTTAAACATTTTTCTCAGTGTTGCTTTAACAGTTGTTGGGGATGATTACATTGATAGAAAGTGGAGAGATGATTCAGTGCTTAGCAGCATGTATTGATCTTACAGAGAACCTAGGTTTGGTTCCCAGCACTAATGTAAGCACAACTACCTGTAACAGCAGCTTTAGGAATTCCTACAATTAAACTGCATGCCCAGTTCAATACCAATAAGATTCTAGGTCTTCAGTGATTAGTCCATAAGAATTCTACCTTCACAAGTTGATCATTTCCTTATAAAATGGCAGTAATGCATTCAGTGATGCAAGTTTGCCTCCTTTGTCCCTTCTACCATGTCAAGATACAGTCTTCAATCTCTAGAAAGGATGCAACCACAAAGGTGCTATGTTAGAAACAGCCCTCATTGGGTATTGCCTCTGCTATGAACTTGATCTTGGATGTCTTAGCCTCAACAGCTATAAGACATAAACTTTGGTTCATTATAGATATCCTAGTCATGTAACAATATAAGCAGACACTTATGTAACAACACGTTACATTTTTCCTGCCCAGTGACTCAAGCTAAAAGGCTGCATCTTCTTTGTTATTTTCTATTTGGTCTTTTTGTTGTTGTTTAAACTTTTATCTTGTCTTAGGTGCTTTCAAAATAGAACTTCTTTCAAAATAGAACTTCTTTATATTGTCTTAGGTGCTTTCAAAATAGAACTTCCTTTTCTTCTAATATCAAAACTAATGTGAGAATTCCTACTCACAACACATTCTAGCAAATCACAAGATAAATTGCAACAGTAAAAGTGTAAAAAGTAAATGAGAATTTTTAACAGTCTGCCAATAGTAATAGAAAATGCACAATTTGAGTGTCAGGTTATACCCTTGTTAAAAAAATTAGCAATTTAATTTTTCCAATATTTCCTAAAGAAAAACCATGTAAGAACAAACTATTAAGATTTACTATATATAAACTTAGTGAAACTATAAATACAATGAATACATATTGTATTACTCATTTTCCAATCTTACCTATACATTTAAAAAGTGATAATGCATAGATTTAAGGTTTACAGAATGATGTGATTTTTTGTGAGAGCACGCGCATGCACACTCACACACACAAACACACTGAAATGCTTAGCATGATCAATTTACTTAACATGTGCAAAATCTTGCAAAATTCATCTTTTTCCATTTTTCCATTAATTTATTAGTTGTTCACTTTACAATCTTATCGCAGCCCACTTCACTCCTCTCCTCCCATATCTCCCACCTTCACATGCCTCTCCCCCATCCTCCCTCCTCTTATCTTCAGAGAATGGTAGGTCCCATATGTGTACCAATCCACCTTGGCACATCAAGTTGCAGCAGAACTAAGTGTATCTCTCCCACTGAGGCCAAATAAGGCAGCTGAGCTATGAGAAAGGGATCAGAAGGCAGAAAACAGTGCGAAACAGCTTCCTTCCAATTGTTAGGAGACCCACATGAAGAACAAGCTGCACAACCACTACACACTATGTATACACTCTATGTATACAGGTCCAGCCTATGCATGCTCTTTGGTTGATGATTCAGTGTCTGGGAGCCCCCATGGGCCCAGGTGAGTCGATTCTGTAGGTGTTCTTGTGATATCCTTGACTGCCCTGACTCCCTCAATTCTTTCCCCAACTATTCCAGGAGACACCCTGAACTCCACCTACCATTTGGCTGTGGATATCTGCATCTGTTTCTATCAGCTGTTGGATGAAGCCTCTCAGGAGACAGTTATTCTAGGCATGTATGCAAGCATAGCAGAGTATCATTAATAGTGTCAAGGGTTGACTCTTCCCCTTGGAGTGGGTCTCAAGTCTGGGCAATCCTTGGTTGGCTGTTCCCTCAATCTCTGCTCCATCTTTATTCCTGTACTTCTGGTAGGCAAGACAAGTTTTGGGTTGAAGGGTTTATGGGTGGGTTGTTGTCCTCCTCTCTCCACTGGAAGTCCCACCTTGCCACAGGATGTGGCCACTTCAAGCTCCATATCCCCCATTGCTAGTGTCTTAGCTAGGGTCACCCCGCCCTTCCCAGGGATGTCTCCCCAACAATTTTTGTTCTTTCTCCCATGACTCCCTCCCTACCTTTCTCAACACCTTACCCCCACCTCTAATCCCCTTTCCACCTCCTCTCCTACCCATCTATGTTCCCTTCCTTCATCTATGTCCAAAGTCTATTTTATTCCCCATTCTGAGTGAGATTCAAGCATCTTCTCTTGTGTCTTCCTTCTTGTATAGCTTCTTTTTGTCTGTGGAGTATAGCATGGTTACCCTGCATTGTATGGCTACTATCCACTTATAAGTGAGTACATACCAGGCATGTCTTTTTGGGTCTGGGTTACCTCACTCAGGATGACATTTTCTAGTTCCATCCATTTGCCTGTCAGTTTTGTGATGTCCTTCTTTTTAATAGCCGAGTAGTATTTTAAATGAACCACATTTTTTTATCCATTCTTCAGCTGAGGAACATCTAGATCATTTCCAGTTTCTGCCTATTATGAATAAAGCTGCTATGAACATAATGGAGCAAGTGATATTGCAGAGCATCTTTTGAGTATATGACCAGGAGTGGAATATCTGGGTCTTAACTTAGAACTCTTCCCAGTTTTCTGATAAACTGCCAGATGAGTATAAACATGAATATGTAGGAGAAAGTTTGACAACATGACCATTTAATGAAGCAGCAGTAGCTTCCCCTCCAGGGCCCAATTACAACCCTAGCCATGGACACTTGATCAGATTTACAGAATCAACATGAGTTCTCTCTTGTGAATGGGCTTTAAATCCAGTTAGAAAGGGGCTGGATAATTCCGTAAAAGTAGCATGACTATTGTACCAGTGACACATCTTGCCTGAGAGGTCATCACTGTAGGTTGCAGAGTAACAGCTGAGTAAGACTATGACTATCCCCTCAACAGTCAGCATAACCCCTGGCACTATAATGGCTAGTCAGTACGGAGGAATGGCTAGCTCAGTTCCAGCTTGACGTATCTACATCCTGTGACCAAAGTATATAGCTGTTTTCAGCAACTGGTTCTTCCCATAGAATCCTGGTAGGCAACAAGGTACAGCAGCAATAGTCCATATTTGGAGGTGGAGGAACCTCTGGAGCTTCACAAACCAACAACTTGTAGGGAAGTACTCCATACTTGGCACTGGGACTTGGATTTAATAACCAATAGCTTCTTGGTGGCACAATATCCTTCTATTGAGATGACCTCAACTCAGATTGTTTTTCTTTCAGATTATAATGCTAAACAAGCTTATGAAATCATAGGGTTCCATATGGCCTTTTCATTATTATTGGTTTTCATTACCCTGCTCCCCATTTTCCACATCTTCCTACCCCTTTCCCGATTAGACCTTTGTACACCTGGTGTGACTCTCCAGTATTGCTCTCTCTTACTTTCATGTCCAACGTGTCCTACTACCCACCTTTCCTCCTTCTAATAGACCTTTTCTATCCTTTTCACTTGTACTACCAATCATTATTAAGCACAGTATTCTAAATGATAATAACTAGGCTATAAAGAAGATCATGCAGGGCATGTATTCTGGACTTGGATCACTCAGTGTAGTATTTTCCAGATACATTCATGTTCCTACACATTTCACAATTTTTTTCTTTTTTTTTATTTTTATTTATTTATTTATTTATTTATTTATTTTGCTGCTGAAAATCCCATTGTGTGTAGCTACCATATTGTCTTCATCAATTGATGAGCACGTAACTTGGTTCTGTCTCCTTGTTACTGTGAATAAATCCATACTGAGCATGAATATCTAAGTATGTCTGTTGCAGGTTCTAAGCTCCTTTTGGGTATATGCCCAGGAGGGGCAAAGCTGGGTCGCACAGCAGTTTTATTTTTAGCTTTTGAGAAACCTCCACAATGATTTTCATGGTGGCTGTACCAGTTTACACTCCCACTGATACTGAAGAAATGTTCCCATTTTCTGACATCCTTGCCAGCATCTGTAGTCATTTTGTTATAATTGCCATTATAATGGAAGCAAAATGACATTTCAAAGTAGTTTCAATTTGTATTTCTGTAATGACTAAGAATGTTGAACATTTTTTAAAAAAAGTGTTTATTAGACATTTGTTTTTCTTCTTTTGAGAAATCTCTGTTCGGTTACACAGACAATTTTTAAAAGATTTTATTTATTCTTTGTAACTTTTACACATGTATACAATGTATTTTGATTTTATTCGCCCTAATACAACACTCTATCTTCCGCAGGACCCAGCAACTTTCTTCCTCTAGACTTTATGCAGTTAAAACTTAGTATTGATAATTGTTATCTGAACCCAGTTAGCACTGACCATATGCACATAGTTGTGGGTATGGTCACTAGAGCATGGACAATGTAGCATTAGTCATATCCATAAAGGAAAATGATCTTCCCTTGTGCCACAGGCATTAACTCTCAATAGCTTCTCAGGTAGGAGTAGCACCTAGGGATCTCCTCCATCATCCATGTTGGATTTTTGACTTGCATGGTCTTGTTCAGGCAGCTACAGCAGCTGTGAATTCACCAGTGCAACCATCATGTACTCTCTATCCAGAAGACAGCATTTCACAGCTCTCATCCCCCATCCTCTGGTTCGTCCATTTGTTCTGTCTATTATTTCATGAAATTTCCTGAGCCTCGGTTTGGGGAAGGTAGATATAGATGGCCCAGTTGTGGCTAAGTATTCACAGCCACTGTTTCTCAGCACTTTGACCAGGTTATGTGTCTCTGTTCTAACCTTTGCCCACTGCTAAGGGAAGCTTATCTGTAGAGACTGAGAGCAGAACAAGTCTGTCATTAGACATTTATTAGACAGAAAATGTTGGAATTTAATGATACCAAATAAGCAAATGGATACCAGACATCTACAGAATAAGGTTTCCAAATGCTACAGGCTATACATTCTTCTCAGCAGCCAATGGAACTTTTACAAAAATAGATCATATATTAGGACACAAAGAAAGTCTCAGCAAATACAGTATTCTGTCTGGAGTCACTGACTATTTTTGTGTTGTAATTAATCTATGACCTTATACATAAGTAGCATTGTTTTTTAAAGTTGGGTGAACCTGTGTTTGGTGTATGTATATACTGAGAATCCTAATTTCTTCTTGAGAGACTGTTCTTTGATCAATACAAAGTGACCTGCTTTCTGTCTTCTCACAAGATTTCCTTTGAAGTCTGTTTTGTTAGATATTAGAATAACAATGTCTGCTTGTGATGTCTCATGTTTCCATAAATTTTAGAATTATTTTCTCTATTTCTATGAGAATGAAAAATGCCATTGGAATTTTGGTAGATGCTATGCTGAGATTGTAGATCACTTAGGGGGAATATGGGCATTTTAGTGATATTAATTATAACAATTCATAAAATGTCATTTTTGTGTATTTATGCTTTCATAACTGTTTAATAGTTTTCTGTGTATTTCTTTCATCTCATTGGTCAATTTATTCCTAAACATTGTTTTCTTTCTTTCTTTTTCTATTCGATATATTTTTTATTTACATTTCAAATGATTTCCCCTTTTCTAGCCCCCCACTCCCCGGAAGTCCCATAAGCCCCCTTCATTGTTTTTATATATATATATATATATATATATATATATATATATATATATATATATATTCTTTGTTTACAATCCAAAAGCTTTCCCCTTTCCCAGTCCCCCCCCCCATATGTCCCATAAGTCCTCTTCTCTCCATCCATTCTCCTATCTTTCTCCCTCCCTTTTCTCTGTCTTGGTACTCCCCTACAATGCTGGATCAAGCCTTTCCAGGATTAGGGTCCTCTTCTTCCTTCTTCATGGGAATCATTTGATATGCTAATTGTATCTTCAGTATACAGAGCTTCAGGGCTAATTAATATCCACTTATCAATGATTGCATTCCATGTGTATTCTTTTGTGATTGAGTTACCTTGCTTAGGATGATATTTTCCAGTTCCATCCATTTGCCTAAAAGATTCATGAATTCATTGTTTTTTTTCTTTTTTTATTCGATATATTTTTTATTTACATTTCAAATGATTTCCCCTTTTGTAGCCCCCCACTCCCCAAAAGTCCCATAAGCCCCCTTCCTTCCCCCTGTTCTCCCACCCACCCCTTCCCACTTCCCTGTTCTGGTTTTGCCCTATACTGCTGCACTGAGTCTTTCCAGAACCAGGGGCCACTCCTCCATTCTTCTTGTACCTCATTTGATGTGTGGATTATGTTTCGGGTATTCCAGTTTTCTAGGTTAATATCCACTTATTAGTGAGTGCATACTATGATTCACCTTTTGAGTCTGGGTTACCTCACTTAGTATGATGTTCTCTAGCTCCATCCATTTGCCTAAGAATTTCATGAATTCATTGTTTCTAATGGCTGAACAGTACTTCATTGTGTAGATATACCACATTTTTTGCATCCACTCTTCTGTTGAGGGATACCTGGGTTCTTTCCAGCATCTGGCAATTATAAATAGGGCTGCTATGAACATAATAGAGCACGTATCCTTATTACCTGTTGGGGAATCCTCTGGGTATATGCCCAGGAGTGGTATACCAGGATCTTTCAGAAGTGAGGTGCCCAGTTTTCTGAGGAACCGCCAGACTGAATAGTACTCCATTGTGTATATATACCATAATTTTATTTTCTTATTGAAGTAGATTATTCTTTCATGCAATACAACCCAATTCCAACCACAGTTTTCCATTTCTTTGCTTTTCCCATTTCCTGACACCTCCCTTGTCCACCAAACCACTGTCCATCCATTTCCTCTTCAGAAAACAGCAGGCTTCCAAGAGAGGACAGCCCAGTCAAACAGGTGGGGAAAAAAAAAAAAAAACAAGATCCAGTGAGACGAGGCAAATGCCCTCATATCGAAGCTGGATAAGGCAATACATTATTTTTAATAGTCTTGTACACAAGATTCAAATGGCTTATTGTTATGTGCAGGGATACAATTGTTTTCTGAACTCTTGTATTTTGGAGCTTTTCTGAATTAATTTCCACTGTTTATATTTTGGTGGGGTTTATATATGATCATATCATATGTAAACAAAGATTTTTTTCTTTTCTGAGTTAGAAACCAATTATTTCTTCTAGGTACAAAATTGCTCTGAATAGGATTTTCAACACAATGTTGAATGGAAGTGGAAATAATTGCCTTATTCCTGCTGTTAAAGAAAAAGTTTTAAAGTGTTACCTTTCTCCATTGACTATAACAAAAGACATAAACTTGCCATATGCACCGTTCATTTTATGTATGTATATATATTTTTTTCTCTCTCCATCTCTTCCTTTGTGGTGTGTGTGTGTGTGTGTGTGTGTGTGTGTGTGTGTGTGTATGTGTCTTTGAAGATTTTGCATTTACATTAACTTGAGATATCAGCATCTAACTTCCTTCTTGCTTCCTTCTCTTATTTTCATATCAAGGCAATATATCGACTTCTTCAAATGAATTTGGAAATGTTCATCCTCTTTAATTACATGGAAGAGTCCAAGAAGACTTGGCCTTTTCTAAATACTTGCTTGAATTCATTAGTTACTGGGATTGCAGGGATTTTTTTTTGGTGTGGGGTGAGGGGACAGGAAGGGTTTTGATTATTGATTCAACCTTCTTACTAATTATTGCTCTGTTAAGGATTGTGTCTTCATAATTTATAGAGTGTTTCTTAAAGAATGTTAATCCCTTTTATGTTTTCTAATTTATTGCTTCATTGTTGTTCATAGAATTAATCTAATGATCCTTTGTATTCCTGAGTTATCAGTTATAATGATTCATCTCTTTTATGATTTAATTTCCATATTGTATATATTTCTAGATCACCAATTCTAAAAACAAATTCTCAGTTGATTGGATTTTTTTCTAGGTTCTACTTCATTTATTTCTGATCTGTTCTATATGATCTACTTTTGTCTCCCCTTTTTGTCTTCTTTTGTTCCCTAGGTCTTTGAGGTATAAATTAAAGACATTTGACATATTTGTTTTTCATAATATTTATTTATACAAACTTTGTTCTTAGAACTGCTTTTGTTTTAGCCTATAAATTTTAGAATGTTGTGTTTAGAGTTTTAATTGTTTCAAGATATTTTATCTGCATCTTGATTTCTTCTTTCATCCATTGGTCCAAATAGGAATGCGGTTTTAATTTCCACCTATATGTCAAATTTTCAATTTTCTGTTATTTTCTATCTTTACTTATTGTGTTTTGGGGCAATGCTTGGTAATATTGTAATCTTGGTGAATTCTTCGAGACTTACTGGATGAATTAATATTCTCTGTCCTGGAGAATGATCTGTATGACCTTGATAAGAATGTGTCCTCTGGTATTATTGGATAGAATGCTTTGTATATATCTGTTAGGTCTATTTAGTTTATAATGCTGTGCATGTCTACTTTCTTACTAATATTCTGTCGGGGTTATCTACCCAGTTTTAAAAGTAGGCTGTCAAATTCTCCCACCATAACCATATATCTGTTTTATTTCCCTTGGCCATGAGTAATATTTACTTTATTTAGATGCTCCAATGTGCTTTCCATAAATATCTGTAATTTTTCTATCATATTGATGAATTGAACCCTTTATTATTATATGATGACTTACTTTGTCTCTTGTGACATGTGTAAATTTTATTATGTCTGTTTTAAGTATATCCCCAGCTCCATTTTGGGGACATGTGACTTTCATGGGATAACATCTTCCAAGCTTAGTTTTTAGTTTGTGTCAGACCTCAAAGCTAAAGAAAGCAGCACAGAATTGATTGGGCTTTGGCTTTTATTAATTCCATCACTTTTTTTTGATTGGGATAGTTGAGTCTATATATTTTTATTGATTACTAGAAGGTAATAACTTGCTACTTTGTTTTTCCTTTCTGATTGTTTTTAAATCATTTGTTTCTTTCTTCCTGCCTTCTTTTCTTTCTTTGAATTGACAGTTTTTATTAGCACACACCTTGAATTCTTTTTCTAAAACAATATTTCAGTTCCAACATCATATACTACCTTTTCCTCACATTTTAGTTTGTTTTTGTTATCATTCATTTTTAAATACTGTATATCAAATTAATGCTGTTTTCTTATTTTAGTTCAGTTTTCTTTTTCAATTTTATAAAACCTTGAATGAATTTAATCCAGCTATTATGATTTGGGAAGATTTTGAATTAAAGTATATACTTATCTTTACTAATATGTTTTTTACATTTTTATTTGATTATTATTTAGAGACCTCCTTTTAGTATCTCTAGTAAGGCAGCTTATGTGATAATGAAAGTTTTCTAAGCCTTTGTGTGTTTCTATTTTATTTCCCTTTTCATTGAAAATAGATCTCTCTCTCTCTCTCTCTCTCTCTCTCTCTCTCTCTTCTCTCTCTGTCTGTCTCTCTCTCTCTCTGTCTCTCTCTCTCTCTCTCTCTCTCTCTCTCTCTCTCTGTGTGTGTGTGTGTGTGTGTGTGTGTGTGTGTGTGTGTGTATTCCTCTGGGTCCAGGGCAGCCAAGATAGAATGTAGAATTTAGTTAGCAATAACTCAGGATTATCAGTGGGAGATAGAATAACAGCCTAGAAGTTAGACAGTGGCCCAGTTCTTCTTGAGTGGATTAAGGCATATTAAAATATAAATGCTGTGTGTGTGTCTTGCATTCAGGAACATAAACTACTGCATTGAACATAAAACACACTCTCTCTCTCTCTCTCTCTCTCTCTCTCTCTCTCTATATATATATATATATATATATATATATATATATATATATATATATATATCCTGATTATAGTTTTTCCTCCCTCTACGTCTCCCAGTACCTCCCCACCTCTTTTCTTATTCCGTTTTGGTCTCTCAATAAAAAACAAAAAGGTTTCTAAGGGATAAAAATAAAATAAGAAAAGATAAAACAAAAACAAATGTGTTAGTATCAAAAATACAAAGAGCCAAACAGAAGGCACAAGAAACAGACACCCACTTGTTAACTTTATTTAATTATTTTAATTAATAAATCCCTGTGGCAGGTTCACCACCTGCTTCAATAGTTTATATTGCTGAATGCAAGACACACACACACACACACACACACACACACACACAGACAGACATAGCCTTTATTTTTTATTAGATATATTATTTATTTACATTTCAAATTATTTCCCCTTTCCTGGTCCCCCGAAAGTCCCATAAGCCCTCTTCCCTACCCCTGTTCCCCAGTCAACCCCCTCCCACTTCCATGTCCTCCTATTCCCCTACAGTGCTGCATTGAGCCTTTCTAGGACTAGGGGCCTCTCTTCCCTTTGATGAAGACCATCCTCTGCTGCCTATGTTTCTGGAGCCATGGGTAACTCCATTTGTACTCTTTGGTTGATGGTTTTGTCTGGGAGTACTGGGTGACTCATATTATTGTTCCTCCTATGGTGCTGCAAACCCCTTCATCTCCTTGGGTCCTTACTCTAGCTCCCCCATTGGGGACCCTGTGCTCAGTTCAATGGCTGGCTGAGAGTGTCCCCCTCTGTTTTTGTCATGCACTAGCTGAGCCTCCCAGGTGACAGCTATATCTGGCTCTAGTTAGCAAGCACTTGTGGGCATCCACAATAGTGTCTGAATTTTGTAACTGTATATGGGATGGATCTCTGGGTGGGGCAGTCTCTGGATGGTTTTTCCCTCAGTTTCTGATCCACACTTTGTCTCTGTATCTCCTTCTGTGGGTATTTTGCACCCCCTTCTAAGAAGGACCAGAGTATCCATACTTTGTTCTTCCTTCTTCTTGGGCATCATTTGATATGTGAATTGTATCTTGGGTATTCCAAGCTTCTGGGCTAATATCCACTTATCAGTGAGTGCATACCATGTGTGTTCTTTGAACAGAACACCAATAGCTTATGCTCTAAGATCAAGAATTGACAAATGGGACCTCATAAAATTACAAAGTTTATGTAAGGCAAAGGACACTGTCAATAGGACAAAATGGCATCCAACAAACTGGAAAAAGATCTTTACCAATCATACATCCGACAGAGGGCTAATATCCAAGATATACAAAGTACTCAAGGAGTTAGACTCCAGAGAGTCAAATAACCCTATTAAAAATGGGGAACTTCTGAGTAGAGTATTGGCAACTAACTAATTGGGAAAAGATCTTCACAACCCTACATCAGATAGAGGGCTAATATCCAATATATACAAAGAACTCAAGAAGTTAGACCCCAGAAAGCCAAATAACCCTGTTAAACATGGGGCACAGAGCTAAACAAAGAATTTTCACCTGAAGAACTTCCGATGGCTGAGAAGCATCTTAAAAAATTCTCAACTTCATTAGTCATTAGGGAAATGCAAATCAAAACAACCCTGAGATTTCACCTTACACCAGTCAGAATGGCTAAGATTAAAAATTCAGGAGACAGCAGGTGTTGGTAAGGATGTGGAGAAAGAGGAACACTCCTCCACTGCTGGTGGGGTTGCAAATTGATACAACCACTCTAGAAATCAGTCTGGCGGTTCCTCAGAAAACTGGGCACCTCACTTCCAGAGGGCCCTGCTATACCACTCCTGGGCATATACCCAGAGGATTCCCCAGCATGTAATAAGGATACGTGCTCCACTATGCTCATAGCAGCCCTATTTATAATAGCCAGATGCTGGAAAGAACCCAGGTATCCCTCAACGGAAGAATGGATGCAAAAAATGTGTATATACCCAATGTAGTACTATTCAGCCATTAGAAACAATGAATTCATGAAATTCTTAGGCAAATGGATGGGGCTGGAGAACATCATACTAAGTGAGGTAACCCAGACTCAAAAGGTGACTCATGGTATGCACTCACTAATAAGTGGATATTAACCTAGAAAACTGGAATACACAAAACATAATCCATACATCAAATGAGGTATAAGAAGAAAGGAGGAGTGGCCCCTGGTTCTGGAAAGACTCAGTGAAACAGTATTCGGCAAAACCAGAACGGGGAAGTGGGTAGGGGTGGGTGGGAGAACAGGGGGAGGGAAGAGGGCTTATGGGACTTTTGGGGAGTGGGGGGCCAGAAAGGGGGAAATAATTTGAAATGTAAATAAAAAATATATTGAAAAAATAGGTACTAACAAGGAATTTTCACCTGAGGATTATCAAATGGCTGAGAAGCACCTAAAGAACTGTTCAACCTCCTTAGTCATCAGGGAAATGCAAATCAAAACAACCCTGAGATTTCACCTCACAAGAGTCAGAATGGGTAAGATAAGAAACTCAGGAGACCATAGGTGCTGGCGAGGATGTGGAGAAAGAGAAAAAACTCCTCCACTGCTGGTGGGATTGCAAGTTGGTACAACCACTCTGGAAATCAGTCTGGTGGCTCCTCAGAAAACTGGACATGACACTTCTGGAGGACGCTGCTATACCACTCATGGGCACATACCCAGAGGATTCCCCAGCATGCAATAAGGACACATGCTCCACTATGTTCATAGCAGTCTTATTTATAATAGCCAGAAGCTGGAAAGAAACCAGATGTCCCTCAAGAGAGGAATGGATACAGAAAATGTGGTATATATACACAATGGAGTACTACTCAGCTATTAAAAACAATGAATTCATGAAATTTTTAGGCAAATGGGTGGAACTGGAAAATATCAGCCTTTATATTTTAATATGCCTTAATCCACTCAAGAGCTGGGCCACTGTCTAACCTTTAGGCAGTTACTCTATCTCCCACTGATAATCCTGAGTTATCACTAACTAAATTCTACATTCCATCTTGGCTGCCCTGGACCCAGAGGGCTGCCCCATTGGGCTGTCTCCAGGCTCCTTCACAGGGAGGCCATGCTGCTCTGTTCTGCATTCTTCTCAGGCATGATGTCTCTTCTCTCCTCCACACTCTCCAGGCATCCCTTTCCCAGTCCTAAACCCAGGAAATCTGAAGTCTTTCCTCTGTCTGCCCTTCCCAGCTTTTAGTTGTTGGCATCTTTATTTACCAATCAGAACCAACTGGGGGCAGGTTTCCAGAAACTCCTTGCAGACATGGTTTGAATGACCCAAATTAACATTAGAATACAAGCAGTGAATTGCGAGCTATAATATGTGTCCAAGGGACCTAGTACAGACCCATGCAGGCCCTGTGCATACTACCTCAGCCACTGTAAGTTCATACGCGTTTGAATCATGTTGATTTAGTGATCCTTGTTTTCTTTGTGTCCTCTATTCTGTCTGGCAGTTGCACTATTTCCATCTCCGCTTGTGCAGGTTTCCCAGATCCCTGAGGGGTGAGATTTGATTGGAGACATCAAATTTAGGGCTGAGGGTTCCAAGATTTCTTACTTTCTGCCTAACGTCTGACTGTGGATCTCTGTGTTTGTTCCCATCTGCTACAAGAGGAAACTTTTCTAAAGGTGACTAAGCAAGGCACTGCTCTGTATGAGTATAACAAAATGACATTAGATGCCATTTTGTTTTTAAATAGTAGGATTTTGTTTTACTCTGGGTCCTTGAGTTAACTGTTCACAGGTTCTTGATCACCCAAGTGATGTCAGGTATGGATGCGTTCCATCTTGTGGAGTGGGCTTTAAGTCAATTATATAGTATTGTTTGGTTACTCCCACAAGTTTTGTGCCTCTAGGTCATTAGCATATCTTGCAGTCAGTATGCCATTGCAGAAAGCATTTGTGGCTAGGATACTATTTACATTTCTCCTCTGGTAGCATGCAGAGTCCCTTCCTGGACAAAATATGCTAGATCATAGGGATTAAAGCTCTTTTTATGTACCAACTCAACTTCTCCATGTTCAATGAGTTATGTAGGTGTTGTCTTCAGCAACAGGACCTTGCTGTCAGTTTGTGGAGAGTAACCTATAGTCTTGGTGATAGCCTGAGTTGTTTGGGGCTTCCAATGGGATCCCTTTGGCCAACAACTCAATTAGATTTAACCAAATCCTAGTATTGGAAGCTTCATTTGATGGTTCTCTTGTTCCCATTATTTGGCAATTTCAGTTAGATCACCTTCATATATGAACATATCTTAGAAAACGTCTACTGTATTACCTTTCCATTCTATCTATCCCTCATATGAACTTAAGGAGACCTTTATTGTATATAGAATTTCTAACTGTTATGTTTCTTTTAGTGCTTTTTCTCTCCGTGCTGGTATGTAAAGCTTCTACTAAGAAACCCCATTACAATTTTATGGGATCCTTTTTGTATGTAATGTGTGTCTATCCTTTTATTTATCTCAGAGCTTTTAAAACTTGACCATTTAATTATGATCTTTCTTATTGTAGAGCCATTTTTGTTTGACATGTATAGAAATATATGAGATCCAGTTGGCATTTCTCTTCTCAAATTCAGGAAGCTTTTGTTTACTCTTTAAGTAGAATTTATTCCTATTTTCCTTTTTCTCTTTGTACTCCTAGACTTCTGTAATGTATATAGTGTTGTACTACATAGCTATTTATAAATCCAGTATTATTATTCAAGCTTCTGTTTTCTCCTCTGCTTTGCTCTAATAGAATAATTTTAAATCAAGTCTTTTTTAATATATGGGTTCTTTAATTTGCTTGATACAGTGTGGTTTATGCATGCTAATGAATTTTACTTCAGTGCTTACCTATTTAGTGTCAAGAGTTCTGATTTTTTTTAAATAAAATGTTCTTCATTTCTTTGTTAGGCTTTTTATTTTGCCCGTGTGTAACCTTTCTAATTTTGCTTAGTCCTGAATCTGAAATTCACTTCATATATTGCCATTTCCTTACAGCTGAAAACTATAACATTACTTTCCTTTGGTAGTGTCTTACTGTGAAGAGACACCATACCTTGGACATAGCAACTTTCAGAAAAGAAAACATTTAATTGGGAAATCAGCCAAGTGAAGGTTTAGTTTATTATTATTATTATGGTGGGAGCATATTGGCATGTAGGCAGACATGGTGATGGAGAAGTAGCTGAGAGTTGTAAACCCAGATCTGCAGGCAGAAGGAAGAGAATAAGTCACTGAGGATGACTTCCAGCCTTGGAACCTGAAAGCCAGCTATACACTTCCTCTAACAAAGCCACATCTCCTAGTCTTTTCAAATGGTACCCGTGCTTGGTAACTAAGCATTCAAATCTATGAGCCTATGGGGACATTCTATTTCAAACCACCACAGGTGGTATCATATGTCCCTAGTTCTTCACAATCCTGTGTTGTTAGTTGTCCATGTGGGGAAGTGACCTTTACAAGTTTGATATGGCTACTAAAACCTTTATCATGTAGCCCATCTTACAGTTCTGGACAAACCAGCTTTCAACATTTGCTGGCAAGTGGAATGTGCTAATAGGATCCTTTTCCAATTTTGGGTAACTTCCCATGTGTTGAGGTTCAGTGAGTCTTTTAGCTTACCAATGGTTAGCTCTTGGAGTGGAGCTTCTGGTTGGGCTCTGAGGTCAGCAGGAGCCACTTGGCTGATTTCCTGTGGCTGTGTGAAACTGTAGACTGCTTCCTGGTTGGAAGGTGTAGCTGATTTGACTTTGCATCTACACAAGGTTTCACACTGGGTTTTATAATTATCAGGACATTGAGCTGTGTTTTGTAGAGAGAAGAAGGTGCTTGCTGGCTAGTTTGCAGGGCCAGTGAGGGATACTGGCTGGGCTCCAAAACCCATGTTGTCCCCCTATCAGGTGGTACCACTAACTGAACTGCATGATCAGAAAGGGTTGAAGTAAAGATTATAAAAGTGGGCAAGTTTTGAGGCTGTATTCTATTGTTAAGTGAGCACGGAGATTAGTTCCATGTTTAGATCAGAATTTGAAGGAGGCACAACTTAGTGCCTGTGCTTTTTTGCCAATTTAAGCCATCAGTTTGGTCCTCAAAGTAAGAGAAGCTGCAGGCTGAGTCCTCTGATTAGAGGATGTCTCCACCAGACACAATTTATCCACCAGGATTCACATACTGATCTCCTTAAGCTTTTTGTATTTCCATTTTACTAGATGATTGTTGGCTAGATACCCTTTTCAATTCTAGAAGTGTTTTCTGTAAGATGAAATAGAAATGGGTCTCCTAGCAAATGCCCTAGATGTCACTAGGGAATTCAGATTTCTGCAATGGCTTTATTTACTCTACTCAAGAAACTGTGGGCTTGAGTAGAATCCCTTGTGGTATACTGTAGTGCTGGTCTGGGGAAGAAAATACAATCAAAGTAAAATTGTCCTGCTTGCCTTTTTAATATAGCTTTCTCGGTTTTGTGCACCGAAGAAGTATTTCAGTCTCAATGATGGGGTCTGAGACTTTCACAAATACAATCTGGCCAGTAAGAAATTGATATGCATCATTTCTGCAGGGAGAACTGGAGATGGGTACCTCCGGTTCTTTTGTTGCTGGTATCCATCTTGTGGCTTGTAGGTTTTGAATATGTTGGATTTTAGACTTGAGTTTACATCATCCTGGATCTCAGGCCTTTTGGTCTGGTTGAGAATATACTTACAGTTCTCTCGGGTCTTCAATTTCTGACTACATAGCATAATATAGCTTTGGAGATATTTTAACATAGTACAGATAAACTTTACTCTTATCATTTATCACAGTGCCAGAACATTTGATATTATAGGCGTACTGTTACTTTCTTGTTGATGGAAACTAAGCAGTTTTAAATTTTTGAATAAATGCCATAGTGAGTAGTTTTTTCCTATGTTTTTACTAAATTATACATGTTTATCTATATTCAGAATGCCAGAAGAGGAGTTATAGTTTCAAAGGGCACTTTGATTTATCCCTTTTATTTATATTTTCAAATTGCTCTCCAAATGATAGTACATATTCTAGTCAATGATATCTGACAGTATTTACTGCCACCACCCCCAAATATAATAATACTGATGATTTTTATTGCTCTACAAAAGTTTTACCATTATGATAGGCTAAAAGTAACACTGTATTGTTACTTATTTGATATATATAATTTTTTAAATAACTTACACTTTTCATAAATAGTCCTCTATTTTTAGAACTACTGGAAATTTCTTGGAAAAATTCTAATTTGAATTTATTCAAGAAGATCATGAGTGCATGTAAGTATCACAAACTGTGGGTATTTTTTCTGGTACCCTAATTAAACCCAGTGGGTTGTTTGTTGGGTTCTGTTTTACCAGATCCATTGGGAGAATTTTTATGCACACAAGTAAAACACTGTCCCACGTTTTAAGGGGAAACAACTAACATGTTTTCAAAAGCAAAATCAGATAAGAAAATCACATTACCTGATTTGATTGCTAGCCGCATAAGTAGTTGCCTTTGACAACAAAGCAGACCAGCTTGAAAACTTCAAAACATCCTTTGTAAAAAGCACTTGTCACAGGTTCTATCCATTAGAGTCATTGCATTTACCACAGGTCTGCTTGGAAAATATGGGTAAGGATACTTTAAGAGTCTAGGATGCTCAAATTCACTCATTGGGCTAACAGTTAATGTAGTAGCTATTCCTGGTTGTCAAATTGACTATATCTGGAATGAACTACAGTCTAGAATTGGAAGGCTCACCTATGATCCTAATTTGAAGGCTCAGAAATATAAGTTTCTGACCTGGATCTTGGCATGGAGACCTTGAAGCATAGTGGCTAAGACAAGGAGATCTCCGAGTTCAAGATCATTTGGGATTAAAGGCCAAATGGATGCACACACCTTTAATCTGGGCCACACCCTCTGCTGGAGACCCACATGCCAATAATCTGGGCCACACCCTCTGTTGGAGACCTACAGCCTTTAATCTGGGCTACACCCTCTGCTGGAGATATATAAGGACATTGGAAGAAGGAAGACTCTCTCTCACTCTTCCTTGCCTGCTTGCCTCGTGGGACTGAGAAACTGCTAGATCCTTGGATTTCCATCCGCAGCTGCTGCTGATCATTGTTGGGGAGTTGGACTATAGACTGTAAGTCATTGACAAATTCCCTAACTATATAAAGACTATCCATACGTTCTGTGACTCTAGAGAACCCAAACTAATACAGTTAATTAGCACCTACCTACTAAGTTACCAAGTTGTAATGAAATAGAACCATTAATAAAAGCACAAACATACTGATATGTTTAGTACATTATAAAATATCATGACCATGTCAACTGAATCATTCCTCAGATACTGGGAAAATGACATGGGGGCAAGAACATGGTTGTATTTTAAAGGTCACAATGACCAAGCTTATGATCAATCACACCTGACAGCCCCACAACAAATCAATGATGACTAAGCAGCCTTGAATTTCAAACAAATAAACAGGATGATGAAAGAAGAGTCGTTAAATTCATCCCCCTTACTAGTTAACACTGGATGAGACAGTGATAACTTAAGAGATACACGCACTGTTGGCTTTTTGTTTTAGTGCTGACAAAAACGGCAGCGCTGTACCAGAAATGTTAGCCTATGCCTTACCTCCATAGCCTAATGCATATCAGTTACCTAATGTGGTTTTACACAACATCTTCTGTATGTATCCCTTTAATTTTATACCTGCTCGCATCAATCTAGTTGAAGTTATTTTTCATTCATGATTAATAGTACTATTTCAGGTGTCTGAGTAATTTTAGATGCTTTGCCAACTAGCCAGGTATAACATGTCCTGGTGTAAAGCTGATGAGTTCAAATACTCATTTTGGAAATATGGCTCTGCATTCCCCCAAAAGAGAGAAACTGAAATGTCTCTGCAGTGATGCATGCAAGAGAAGACTTTGTTTCCTTGGCTACAGATAGAAGCAGGAAGCAGGCCTTTGAGTGATTCAGTTCCTGTCCAGGAACTTGCTCTTGTTTATGCCAGTCACTCCTCTTATTCCACACACTGAGGCTAGAACAGAGCACATCACATTGCTAAGAGAATTTACCAACAAAGGACTTGAAGACACAGCTTCTGTAGTGCTGGGTCTTCTGTCCAGGCTTACCTCAACCAGTGCCTATATTTAGTTGATCACCAAGCAAGTATTTGGTTGGTCATTAAGCAAGTATTTATAGAGGGACTAGAGGCGAGGCAGTATGGTAGGTATGTAGAGGAGAACAAAGTATAACACACAGTTCCCATTTGTGAAGAGTTAATAGTCAATTGAGGAGGCAGATATTGCATGAAGTTGTCTTATCAGATTTGATGGAATTGTATTTGGCACAGAGAGGAGCAGAGTAGCTGGAGCAAAAAGCCTTTAAGTCCATTTGAATTTTTATTGTTTTTGGTCTGGAGCCTCCATAAGGCTTACAGAAGAAAGTAGATATACTGTGCCCTTAAAAATAAACTAACAAGATGAAAACAGAAGTTAAGAAGTTTTTTCTGAGTTTAAACTAGGGAAAGATTTCACAGTTGTTTTCATAAACAGGAATGGTCAGAGCACTAAGAGCATTGGATTCACTGTAGTGTCTAAAATAGTTTCACTCTGTACTTTGGTGGTTGGTAAAAATTAAGTTGCGTGGCTATGAAACTCTTTGGGCCCAAACTGAGCTGTTAACTTCTAGTGTTGCTCTACATTCAACACTAATTAAATCATCAGCCAATTCCCTCTAAAATGTCACTATTCTTGAAGACAACTACAGGCTTCTCAAGTCAAAAGGATTGCTAGAGTAGTATTCTAGCTTACAAGCAGGTTCATTAAAGTTGTGGAATGGAATCTCCCATCTCTCATGGCAACAGGTATAGTTTGGGAGCAAGGTGTTAGTTACAAAGGTTCGCTGAAGCCCATGCAAGGCAAGTTTGTCTTGGAAAACAAGTCTGTATCCCCAGATATGCACCTGGCCATCTCCCTCATTCAACTGAATCCTCAACCCACTTTCTCCTCTCGTCCAGTTTTCTATATACATAGATGTGTGATTTTCACATTTCTTCAATGAAAATATATTCATCCTAAGATCAGGAACTTACTTTCCTGTCTTATTTGAGGATATAGAGTTCAATCCTAGAATGAGACCTGACACGTAATATGGGCTTAAATAACTGTTTAGTGGTTAAATGCCAAATGTGAGAAAAGGCTTTATCCACCCTAAACACATAGGTGGACATCGGATTTTAGAGCAACAGTTCAGAGACCCTACTGCTTACTTTAATGGTTTATGCTTTAAGATATTAAAACACCTCTTTCTGAGCATTGTCACTCAAGTTGTAGCTATGCCCTAAGTCCATTAGACCAGTTTTTTAAAAAGCACCTCCACCCTTGCACTGACTCACGATGGCATGTAGCTTAATATGTAACTGTCCTTGTTCTACCATGGTCTTTAATTCCTTGAAAGTGAAGATGATACACTATCACATTCCACATTTCCAGGCATGTTTCTCTTTTGTCTGCAGAGTGCATAGTAGGCTCTCAAAATGTTTGTTCTCCACTTTCTGATTAATCACAGATGGAGGAATTGGCAAGCATAAGCTGTTACAGGTGTATTTTTCTCACACAGCCTAATCAAGTGGTGTTAAAGAAATTACTCGTAAATTTTAACAAATACTTGTAGCTATAAAGGTGAAGTTGGTTCAGCAATATCCCTTGGGCACACTTCCCACTTGCTAATGAATAACTTGGGGGGGGGTGTCTAGAAAAAAATAAAAGCACAAATGATCGGATCTAGCCTTTGAAAGAGGCTGTCAAGTGAACACATTAAAATTTCTATCTGCCTCTGCCTTAGGCTATATGGGATGGGGTGGAGAGCCTGCAAAGAAAAAAAGAAAAGAACAAGAACAAGAAAAAGAAAAAAAGAAAAAAGAAAAAAAGCATTTGTGCTGTTTCCCCTTTCCAGATTTTGCATTTTTGAGGTAGATATTGCATTCTTTCTAGGATGTGAAAAACTTATAATTCAAGATGATTTCTGGAGGCTGAAAATTCTCTAGTGTAACCTTGAGAAAAGAATTGGTCCTCCTTTTGCCTAAGAATTTCATGAATTGATTGTTTCTAATGGCTGAATAGTACTCCATTGTGTATATATACCACATTTTTTGCATCCATTCTTCTGTTGAGGGATACCTGGGTTCTTTCCAGCTTCTAGCTATTATAAATAGGGCTGCTATGAACATAGTGGAGCATGTATCCTTATTACACACTGGGGAATCCTCTGAGTATATGCCCAGAAGTGGTATAGCAGGATCTTCTGGAAGTGAGGTGCCCAGTTTTCTGAGGAACCTCCAGACTAGTCTCAAAAGATCAATCATGGTAGGCACTCACTAATAAGTGGATATTAGCCTGGAAAACTGGAATACCCAAAACATAATCCACACATCAAATGAGGTACAAAAAGAACGGAGGAGTGGCCCCTGGTTCTGGAAAGATTCAGTGTAGCAGTATAGGGCAAAACCAGAACAGGGAAATGGGAAGGGGTGGGTGGGAGAACAGGGGGAGGGAAGGGGCTTATGTAAAAACAAAAAAACAATTGGTCCTCCTGCTCATCAACAACAGTTTCAAAAGTTTCTTTTAGGCACACCAAACTCCTGCTGTGGCTACTTCATCGGGAGTATGCTAATGCAGTTTGAACAATTCCATGCTTACTAAATTCAAATAAATTTTGCTTCCAATGGTATCTTGTATTATATTCTCTTGTCCTGAACAGAAGATTTAGGGCACAATTTGTGATATAGAGGCCCACCTACTGAGGGATGGTGCTCTGCTGGCTAGCCACATGTTTTTTGTTTTGTTAAATCTCTTTATTTTTCCATTCAATATATTTTGATTATATTCATTTCCCTCCCCCCCAATACATCCTAGATATCCTCAGTTCCTAATCTACTCAACTTTATGTTCTATTTCTCTGAAGAAGGAGGAGGAGGGGGGGGAGAGAGAGAGGGGGAGGGGGGAGGAGGAGCAGAAGAGAAGGAGGAGGAGAAGGAGAAGAAGAAGAAGAAGGAGGAGGAGGAGGAGGAGAAGGAGGAGGAGGAGACCCTCAAATACAGAGAAAGGAAAGGAAGGGTTGGGTTGGTATATTAAATGTCCTATTGAGAAGTTAATTTTACTAAAAGTATTATCACTAAAATAAATTGTAAATCCAAACCATAAAACAAACAAAAACCTCAGCAAAACAAAATGCCCACCCAAACCATGAAGTTCATTTTGCAATGGTCACCTTCTGGGCAAGAAGCTTGTCTTGGAGTGTGATTGGAGTGTCAAGTTATTGGAGAAAACTGATTTCCCCTTTTCCAGTAGGTATCAATTACAAACAGCATCTTAGCAAAAGATGGGATTTTGTGTCTATTTCCCCTTCTCTGTGCTGGGATTTTGGCTGTCTTCAACTTTGGCAAGTCTTATGCATACTGTCACAGTCTCTATGAGTTCCTATGTGGAGTCACCCACCACTTCTGCCTCTACTGTTCTTCCACCTCCTTTTCCACTTGGGTCCCCAAATCTTGATGGCAGAGATTGAAAAGGCAGATCATTTAAGACTGAGTGCTCCAAAATCATGCTATACATATTGTCCATTTGAGATTCTCTTTGTTAATTACCATTTACTGCTGCTAGAAGAAGCCTCTCTGGTTAGGGCTAATCACTATACTGATCTATAGGAATAACAATGTGTCATTAAGAATCATTCTATTGCTATGATTCTTTATAAGAATAGTTTTTCCCTAGCAGCTATGACTTTTCTACTCTCAAGTTGGCCATCTTAGCAGTGTCAGGTATGGAATCTGTCTTATGGAAAGAGGTCTTAAATCTCATTTAAAAAGTAGCTAGTTTCTCCCATGATTTTTCTATTACCATTGCACCAGTGTATCCTGCAGGTACTACCACATTGTGCATCATAGTATTTGTAATATTGTTGATTGCTTTTCTCTTCCATTAGCATGCAAAGTACCTTCCAGGACCTTGAATGTAAGTAAGTAGGGGTGAAGCTTCTAGTTGTATGGTTTCTCCATGTTTGAGAACTTAAGTGTTATATTCAACAATAAGGTCTTACCATCAGATTTTGCATAATAAGCAGTAGTCATGAGGATAGAATTTGCAATTGTGTGTGTGTGTGTGTGTGTGTGTGTGTAGAGGCTATCTATGAGATCCTTTTGGCCAATGATTTAATAATACTTAACTTGTTCTTGTTAACAACTGAACTGTCATTTATACCTTCTGGGAGAGGGAAAGTCAGTTTCCATCAATGGAATGACATTGGTTATATTAACCATTGCAGGGCAGACCACATGTTCAGGAGTAATGGATGCCATAGCTTCTCTCTCTCTCTCTCTCTCTCTCTCTCTCTCTCTCTCTCTCTCTCTCTGTGTGTGTGTGTGTGTGTGTGTGTGTGTGTGTGTGTGTGTGTGTGTGCTTGTCTATATTTAGTTGCAGTTTGGTGATATTTAGGGTGGATTTAGGGTGGGAGTGCTATCTTCCTTGGGGGGAGATTTTTGGTTTTTTTTCTTGAGAAAGAACTTAAAGTTGGGTAGGTAGGGAAGGGAGAAGGCCTGGAAGGACTTTGGGAAGGGGAAGAATATGAGCAAAATATATGTAAATTTAAAATAGTTTTAAGTGATACTTAAAAAGAATATGCAAGTAAAGCAAGCAAGCAAGCAAACGACAACAAAGATGTAGCCCCTTCTTGGCACAGGAGGGTTTACTTGGGGCCACCAGGTATCTAGTTGAGTCATTATCTCTTTTAACATTACAAGCTGACTCCATTTAAATACCCTTCCTAAGGTATATATTTTAGGAAGATTCCATGGTAGTCGGTTTCCATATAGCTTTGTGAAGTCCTTCAGTGTTAGTTATTCCCTCCCATACTCCCTTGTCTATGCTCCTCTCCTATCTCCTCTAATTCTTCTCATATCTTCCCCTTTATCTCTATCTAACACTATGTTCTATGTCTCCTTACTTGAGAGATTTCCCCTTCCCCCTGGCATCTCGCTACCTGACTAATCTCTGTGATTATTCGCTTTGGAAATTTCGAAATTTCACTTTTCTTAACAGCTAATCAAGGTTTCAGTGTGTAAATTTACCACATTTTCATTATCCACTCATCAGCTGAGAGACATTTAGCTATTATGAATAGTGTATCAATGAATATGGATGGATAAGTATCTCTACAGGGAGATGTACAATTGTTTGGGTACATGCCTAAGCGTGGCATAGCTAGACCATGTGATAGATAATTTTGCAGATATTGGAGGAACCCAGTTTTCATAGTCTGTGTACAAAATTGCCAGTGATGAATAGTTGTCCCCTTTGCTCACATTCTCACCAGCATGAGATGTCATTTGTTATATTGATCTTAGCCACCCCAACTGGGGTAAAACAAAACCTCAAAGTTTTCATTTTAACTTTCTTGATGGTTGAGGAGGTAGAAGGTTTTAAAAGGCATGTCTCAGCCATTTGTGTTTCATCTTTTGAGAGGTCTCTGCTTAGTTCTATACCCCAGATTTAAATTATTTGTTTTCTTTTTTTTAATTTTTTTTATTCGATATAATTTATTTACATTTCAAATGATTTCCCCTTTTCTAGCCCCCCACTCCCTGAAAGTCCCGTAAGCCCCCTTCTCTTCCCCTGTCCTCCTACCCACCCCTTCCCACTTCCCCGTTCTGGTTTTGTCGAATACTGCTTCACTGAGTCTTTCCAGAACCAGGGGCCACTCCTCCTTTCTTCTTGTACCTCATTTGATGTGTGGATTATGTTTTGGGTATTCCAGTTTTCTAGGTTAATAACCACTTATTAGTGAGTGCATACCATGATTCACCTTTTGAGTCTGGGTTACCTCACTTAGTATGATGTTCTCTAGCTCCATCCATTTGCCTAAGAATTTCATGAATTCATTGTTTCTAATGGCTGAATAATATTCCATTGTGTAGATATACCACATTTTTTGCATCCACTCTTCTGTTGAGAGATACCTGGGTTCTTTCCAGCATCTGGCAATTATAAATAGGGTTGCTATGAACATAGTAGAGCATGTATCCTTATTACATGGTGGGGAATACTCTGGGTATATGCCCAGGAGTGGTATAGCAGGATCAAATTGGGAAAAGATCTTCACAAATCCTACATCAGATAGAGGGCTAATATCCAATATATACAAAGAACTCAAGAAGTTAGACTCCAGAAAACCGAACAACCCTATTAAAAATGGGGTACAGAGTTAAACAAAGAATTCTCACCTGAAGAACTTCGGATGGCGGAGAAGCATCTTAAAAAATGCTCAACTTCATTAGTCATTAAGGAAATGCAAATCAAAACAACCCTGAGATTTCATCTTACACCAGTCAGAATGGCTAAGATTAAAAATTCAGGAGACAGCAGGTGTTGGAGAGGGTGTGGAGAAAGAGGAACACTCCTCCACTGCTGGTGGGGTTGCAAATTGGTACAACCACTCTGGAAATCAGTCTGGCGGTTCCTCCGAAAACTGGGCACCTCACTTCCAATTATTTGTTTTCTAAATGTTAATTAAAAAACAATTCTTAGAGTAGTCTAGATATTAATTATATGACAGATGGAAAATTGGTGAGGTATTTTTTTCCTATTCTGTAAGCTGCTGCTTTTCCTGAATTATGTTGGTTTTTGCTGCAAAGAAGCGTCTTCACTTCATGAGGTCCCATTTATTAGTTGTTGGTCTTAGTGCCAGTGTTTTTGGTATCCTGTTCAGAAAGTTCTTTCCTGTGCCAACGTGTTAAGACTATTCTCACTATATATACTGTTAGATTCAAGGTATCCTGTCTTATGTTGGGGACCTGGAACCAGCTATGGAAGTTTCTTTCCTGTTCCTGTCTGTTTGGTGTTCTGTATTCCTCTTTTAGTCTTATAGGCATATCTTTATTTTGGTTGGGAGACTTTTATTTTTATTTTGCTAAAAAAATTCTGTGCCTTTAACCTATTATCCATAGCTTTTATATTTTCATAGTGTCCCAGATTTCCTTGGTCATTTGTGCCTCTACATTTTTTTTTTTAAGATTTAACATTTTCCTCGAGTTAGCCACTTCTTCTATTTTGTTTTAAAGACCTGGAGTTCTTCTGTCTTCTGTATCTATTAATCTGTGGCTCTCACTTCTGAGGTTTTTTTTTTTACTCCCTGAACTTTTCATTTCATATTTTACTTGCATTTTGCTTTTATTTTTTAGCAATTCCATGTTTCTATTAAATTTTACTTTCATGTGTTGAATAGATCTCAATATTTTATACAACTGTTTGTTTGTCTTTTCACTGTCTTCCTAAAGTCATTTATTAACATTCTCTTAAAGGCCCTTGAACATATGCATAATTGCTATTTTGAAGTTGTTGTCTTGTGCTTCAGGTAAAATGTTCTTCTCAGGGCCTATTACACTAGAGTTGCTGGCTTCCAGAGGATGCATATTGTCTCAATTGTTCTTTCATGTTTTGTTGTTATGATTTTGTGTTTTGTGTGTGAGGATCTAGGTATCTGGAGTTATGATGTTTGTGGTGGTTTTGGTATAGCTACCTGGTCTCACCTGATGAATGTTTGATTCTTTGGTTGCTGTTGCTTCATTCAGGGTCCTAACCAAGTGTGCGGCTTCTTGTAGTCTTTGGTGGAGATAGTTCTGTGGGTCAGTAGAGTATCAATAAGGAATGGAGATATGATTAAAGGAATGAATGGGTCTAGCCAAATGTGTATGTGGGTTCCTAGAAGAGAATGGTTTTTCAGATCATCAGAGAGTCACAAAGGATTATAAAAAACCTAGAAGGAAAGGGTAAAATAGGTAGTGGAGAAGAATTACATGGGCCTGTGTCTACACCAGTAGGCTGAGTCCCAGGGAATGGAGGTTGTCTGCTGTGAGGGGCTCAAGTGAGCAGGTGGCCTCAGGCCTAGGGGTAATCTGAAGATACAGGAATGGAGGAGTGGAAGGAAGATAAAGATAGCCTACCTGGGTCCCAGCCAAGTGAGGCAGCTGTGGACCCCTGGAAGAGTGCTGTCCTGTGGGCCTGTAAGTCACAATGGGATAGGAATTGGCTAGAAGGACAGGTTGAAAGGGATGGTAGGGAAGAATTCCAAGGACCCTGGATCCATGCCAAGAATCTGAGTCCCAAGGGGTTGGAGGTGGACTGGGAGGAGGAACTCATGCTGGCAGACAGAGGTAGGTCTAAGAGTCATATGGAGAAACAACCGCTGATGAGGAGAAGCAGAGCCCTAGCCACAGGGTTATTCAGTGTTGCAAATGGCCCAAGGTACAAACAGGTCTACTGCCTTATTGCTTTGAATGTTCTCTATATACTCTTCATTTTCTCCTAAATTGCAATTGAATTAATTGGCTTCTTGCTCTTTTGCCTGCAATATTCCCTGCTGAATTGATTTGAGATATGGATTTCCCTTAGGTCAGCCTGTCTTTAATTGCAACATTGCTTATAATGGATGGTGGGGAACAGAATCAGCGTTCTTCTCAGGGTGCTATCCATCTTCAATGTCAGTGACTTGTAATATTTTTGAGGCCCTTTGATTTTGTAACACCTCTGCTCCCTTTACTGTCTCAGGAGGCAGAAACTTTTGGCAGACAGCTTTAATGACAATGGCAGAAGCAGTGGAAAGTAACAAATATTGGGTAAGCCTATAGGACTGGAGTCTTCTTCTGAGGTTTAACTATTAGGCTTACTTCCAACTGAGTCTTTGTTACTGAAACAGATCATTTGCCTCATGGGAAATGTGGTGGGTATCTCAGTTTCCATTTGAAGAAAATGTGGAGTTTATCAGTGTTTGTAAGCCCCGTTTCAGCTCAGAATCACTAAGCACAGACAACAACATTGATTTGAAAATAAGATCACTAATTGTACATCCTTACCCACAGACCTGCAGAATCACTAATATTTCTAATATACCAACAAGATTAAGACAAAATCAGAGCTTCTCAGTTTTCAGTGTGAAAATCACCTGAGAATATTGTTTAAATGTTAGCCTTTTCTGATCCAGTAAGTCAAGTTTGGAACTTAGGATCTTGTTTATCTAGCAAATTCCAAGGCGATGCCTATTCTGAACTTTGAGTGACAGGGGGCTGGATGAAATTTGTGGTTCTCTGCTAGAGATGCTCCACCTGTAAAATTGCAAGATAAGAAAGACATATGCCAATGTCATCCCCAATATGCATTTAACAATGTCTGCTGATATTTTGGGTTGCTACAAATAGGGGAGGTATTACTGGTATCTAGTATGCTACCATCCTACAGTGCAAAGGAGAAAACGCCTCACAACTCCCCCCAAACAAGGAGAAATTTGGACCAGCATGTCATGCTGGCACTTGAGAGACACTGTAATATATGATCCAACTTAAGATCCCACCAGAGTTTTACACTGCTTCATGCTACCCTAGAAAAGAATTAAAATAAAGTTATTTATAGTGACTAACAGTCACCAAACCAACATTAGTCCCTAGCTCCAACAAAACTTTTCCAAAAGACCCTTCAAGATCTTGTTCGATTTACTTCCCTGAAAATAACACCTGAGAACTGAAAATAGAAGAAATAGTCAGTGTCAGAACCTAAAGGGCCTTCAGTAATTAAGTCAGCCTTTCATCCCACAGATGGAGATATCAAGGTTGATTGGGGCAGAGTGGTCAACCAAGGTGTGTTGTTTTAAGGAAATTCTTTACATAGTTAAAGTTGTTAAGCAATTGTTTATAAGATAGCAGTAGTGCTATCTGCTTCTAATTAGCAGACATTCTCTAAAAAAAAAAAAACTAGGTAAGGCAGCACATTCTCTCCTCATTTGGACAGCACTAGGATTCCATTTCTGTTCACATCTTAAGAATCGTATTCTAACAAGCTAAATTACCTCATTATTTACAGCAATTCTATTAGGGCAGGCTTTGGAAGAATTCACTTTGGCTTGTAGTAATGAAAGCATATAAATATCTATACACCACTTTTTATGTCCTTACCTAATCTAGAAATATCTGAACAATTATGTTTCATAGGTCAGGAAACTAAGCAACACAAAAGTTAGTACACATGTCATGGTCATACAACTGCTAAGTGGCAGAATCTCAATTTGAGGCCTGCATTTGGATACTAGCTAAGATCTGACCCTTTTGGCAAAGGAAAAATAAAAAAAAACAGATTGGATAATATACACTTGCTTCCTTTTTTATGGTCATTATGTGCAGTTGTCTCTAGCCCTGACAATCCACTCTGTAGTGTAAATAATCTGAATTTTCTCTTTCCCAAGGTGAATGGCATTTACGTTGGAGAGTTAAGCTAGGACAGCCAAATCTATGAGATAATACGCAAGTGAGGTACAAGCAAGAGATCTACAGGTTAAAATGGGCTCAGTCTGGGCTCCGCAGCCTCCCTCAGCGTTCACTGCTCCTGATTTCATTTCTGAGCAGTGACAGCCACACATTTCCAAAGTGACATCTATAAGGAGGCCCTGTGGTGTGGGACCAGGAACATCTTCAAGATTCAAGGAAGAGCAAGAATATCAGTGGTTAGTTCATTGATGAAGGGGTAAAGGGGCAATATATTGAGTTTGTTAGAAAGAAATTGTGAGCCAGGCTAGTTGGAATGAGCCTAAATATCTAGAGAGTCTTATGTAGATAAGTTTTTATAGGAATATTTTGTGTCTTGTGTTAATTATATGGTGAGACACCTGGAGTATAGATAAATTCTATTCTAAAGGCTCATGTCATTTTAAGCAAGTGTTGGTTCTGACCATAAGTAAAATGATAGCAGGTACAGGCCTGTTGGTTATGAATACAGTGATGCCACCAGTCATGATTCTCTCTCTACACATGCTAGAATTGTATCTAATCATAGCTCTTGTGTCAATCATTTTCTACTCATAACTATTAAAGCCAATATCTCTAAGCTATAATTAAATTAAATATGTAAATGTTTGGTGACCTACAAGAAGAGTTTTAGACTTTGAACTGCAATGAGAAAGCTGAATTCAATGAGAACTGAGTTTTCAAGATTGTTCTACAATTTCACAAGGACATGACCTTTCAAAAATGATAACACTCACAAAACACTTGACTTACACATAACAAGACTGTATTAATTCTGAGCCTTTGTCAAAGATCTGCCACAAGTCAACACTAGAAACTCAGAAAATTCATTTCTCTGGGCCTCAGTTTTCAAAGTTAAAGCAGGGAAATTTTATGTGTGTCTGTGTATGTGTGTGTGTGTATGTATGTATGTATGAATATATATTTATATATACATATATGTGTGTGTATCATATTTGATAAATATGTGGTAATGTTAGATACAGAAATGGAGTTTGACCTAATACTAGGAAATCAAGTTGGGGTCTTGCATTTTCTTGTATCTAACAGAGGAAGAGTACCAAGAAAAATTTCTTTCTTGTTTCAGTATTATCAAGATATGACCCACCACCTTCATGGGAAAATGTGAGTGTGGGAAAGACAATGAACATTGTCTATGCTCTGAGACTTTGCCATGCAGTTTGTGTTTGCCTAGATTTATACATGGCCTAAAGCCTGTTTGGTTTGTGCCCGTATTGTCTCAACTTTCATCATTTCATTGGTTCTATAAATTGGCTTGAAACCAGTTCTTTCTGGTTTGGTCATCAAAGTTCAAATTGATTCCTGGCTTTGTCTCCAATCTTTTTTCTTTCAAGAAGCAGGATCTTCTTCGTGGGTAAATCTCATTATCCAAAATGAAGATTGAAAACTTAAAAGCAGACTAATTGTTGCCCCTTTTCATATTTAGTTTCCTGCAATTTATCTTCTTTGGCATTTATTCTCTACACCAGTGTCTAACATCTTGGGCCTCAGATTCCTCTCTGATGAGGTGAGAGCCTTTCTGTGTGGGGATGCTAGACAATCCAATACCCTTGGAATAACAAACAGTCCTGAAGTGAAGAACTGAACAAAGGTTCTTGGAAACTCTCCAGCTGGCAAAATGCTTTCAGTATTTGCCAAGAGTCTATAAGGTCTTGATGGTCCTCACCTGGTGTCATGAGGGTGCTCTATCTGACACAATGACAATGAGGATGTGTTGGTAAATGTTTAGCAACTTGATAGAGATAAAGCCCCAAGTGGTAGAATTTGCCAATTTCCATGGTGAGAGCATGCTCACTGTGGTTAATTATAAGCTAACAACATCATGTTCCAAAATATGGGGCTGAAAAGAAAGAATACACATTGCCATTAAGAGATAGTGTGGGCAAATTCTAATACACATCTGCTCCACTGATCCATATCTAAGTCTACAGACCTGGGGCTATAGGATAGTAAGGATTAATGAAAGGGAAGCATAGTACTTACATGGCCCTGCCTCTTCCACCGGCTCCTTGGAAAAGACATATAAAAAAATCTCAAAATTGTGACCATGGGAATAGCACAGCCCACAGAACTCAATCTCTGAAGGTTTTTGAGATGTTTATCTAGTGACCTAGCATAGCCCAAAAGTTTATATCCAATCTGCATGAAACCAAACCATGTTTAGGGTTTATATGAGTGGATGTGGAAAGAGGATGTTTAACTAATGTTTCTTCTTTATTCTAAAATATTATATATAATGAGCTCTGCAAGAAGAAAGAAAAAATAAATTTTAACAATGAAGAAGTAATTGCTTCCTGCATCATGCCATGCCAGGTTTTAATTCCAAACCAATACTCAGTGTGAATAAAGGATGGTCTACTTGGCAGTGTTTGAGGGTATTATAAAATGAAACTGTAACTGTGATCTAAGGGCTTTTCTCTAGACTCTGCTTCTCTTGTTTTGGCTGAAACAAAGGCGAGTGCTCATTGTTTCGTTGACTTTAAAATGAAGATATTTTTCAGTATCTGGGAAATGATATCCAAACGAACAACTCCATTTTTAGAACATTAAACTTTAGAGCTGGGCAGACCATAGAAAACAAAACTTCAATGCCAAGAAGCAGCGTCATTCACATTGGGGTTTAATCATAACCTCCCTCTAAATAAACATGAAAAATGCCAGCCCCATGGAAATAAGTTTAGTATGTTGCAAAAGATATACTGTACATATAGGTCAGTACATTTTCTTGGACAGCTGACCTTGTAGATATTGTTATTTTCTGTTCTGTCTTGCATTCCCGATAAAGGAAAAGGCAAATATGACACATATATTTATAGAGAATACAACTATTTGCCACTATACTTGGGACCAAAATGATAAATGGAGAAAACTTGTGTTAAGATTGTTGCAACACTTGACAGAAACAACTAATCATTATAGCGTTAGAAATGAGTGTAAAATATCATTTACTTAAAGATCCCCAGGAAGAAAGCTCAGCAATACCATATTCCCTTCAATATGCTTTTCTTTACGATGTAGCTCAAGGAAAGTTTTATTCTCCAGTCTCTCAAATTTTTAAAGAAAAAAATCTTAATAAATAGAGAAATACCATTATTAGAATCCAATGTGCACCTTCATTGGTATGTCAGCAGAACTACCTAAAATGCGATTGTATTAGTGAGAACAATCACCAGATTGATGACCCCGATGTTAAACCAATTGTTTTCTTTAGTTTATTCAATATATGATAATCTATTATGATAGGTGTTATGAATATTATTTATAGATACAGTAGCATTTATTTAGCTATTCAACTAAGCCTTCCCTATCCAATTTATCAGCAAATGCTCAAAGACATTTTACAGTAGGGTAGGGAGATGACTACATGGGTAAAATGTTTGATGTGCAAGCATGAGGACCTGAGTTCAGATTCTTAGCACCCATGGGAAAGCCTCATACCTCTGCAAATATGGCTGCTACCCAAACATTGGGGAAAAGGTGGAGGAGTGGGTACAATGGCATGTGAATCCCAGTGCTTCACTAGCCAGTTAGTTTATCTGAGTGAGTGAGAGGTATTTTTTAGTGGGCAACCCTGTCTCAAATGTAATAATGATGATGATGATGATGATGATGATAATGATGATGATGATAATAATAAATAGCAATAATAGAAGACACTTAATGTGAACCTCTGATTTCTACAGTCACATGCATGAACAAGGACATTTACATACATGAGTAATACACACACACACACACACACACACACATTATATGGATAACGCCTAATGTATTGCACACTGAATACTCACTACCTGTAAAACTTTGCCAAAAATGTTCCAAACATAATGACCAATGTAATTTTTCCTAAAAGTTCCTCTGAAGAAGGTAGTATTTTATCTCATTTTATAGTTGAATAAACTGAGAAAGATTAAGCTCCTTGCTCAGGATCACACAGCTGGGAAGTAATAGAGCCTGGATTTAAATTCTGGCTATCAAGTTCAGAAGTCTGAACTTAACCACAATAAGTACCACAAACACAGGATTGCATGTGAAGTAAAACAAAACAATAGTCTTAAATCTGTAGTTTTAGGAAGGCCGAGTTCTGATTCTGACTTTGCTATTGGCCCATGAGCTCTAAATTCCCTGTTTTTCTGCATCCTTACAATGCACAAATGTCAGAAGAGCTATGATGAAAGTTGTGGAAGAACCATCAGCTGTTCAGAGGAAAGTTGAAGGGATCCTAGATGTTGCATTGTTTTTACTATCTTTCATGGATCCCATGGGGAGGAAAAAGACTTGCTTTTACTGGCTGTTTGTTTTACAGTTTGACCCCTATTGTTCTTCTTTCAGTCTCTCCAGGAGAAAAATCCTTAGAAGATACACTTAAAAAATGTCCAGTGGAGCCATCAGCCGCTTGCTTGTTCGGGCAGGACTGCTCTGCATGAAGTACACCCTATGTGTTTTAGTTTAGTGGTTCCAACATTCTAAACAAAGCATGCCTCTTCCCTTGAATTCTTTACTGGGTGTTTTATCCAAATCTTTTCTCTCTTCTGTAAGTCCATATGCTACAGCAAGTTCTCATCTTCCTTGCAACTGTAAGACATTGAGAAGCTGGTTTTTGTTTGTTTTTGAATGCTCTATCCATGATCATTCCTCAGCGCCATCACCTTGATTACAAGATATTGGATTTTATTTGTACCAGGAAGAAAGGCTGTAGTACCCACGGAGTACTATCATGTGTCAGGGGTTGGGAAGAAACCCTTAGCACTTGGATCAGGGTCTGATCATTATTGTAGAAATGACAGCACTGTTACAAGTACTTGTTCCCAGAACAACATCAACATTCCATACTTTTCTACTACATCCAGCCTCTTTCCCTCAGAGAGTAATAGCTTCCTGAATAGTCTAAAGTAGGATAACCAGGAAAATTAGCATGCAATCAATACTCTTAAAATAGGCATAATGACTAAATCAAGATAGCAGGAGTGAGCTGAATTTTCTTCAATAAACCAAAGGCCTGGGTTCCTTAACCTGAGAGTCACTGAAACTCTTCAAATCTCCAAGATGTGGGAGCACAGTAGTGAATCCTATTCATGCCTACGTGTCTATGTGCCTACATTGTGATGCTGAACAGAGTTACCCAGGACTGGACAAAGAAGTGAGGAAGCCTACTAGCTAGTATTCTCATTTAGATAGCTGTGCGGCACATTCTTGGGTGAAATTGCTATACTGAATGCAAGAGGGCAGAATAATTAGCACTTTAATTAATTAAACTTTTGCTTTTATTCTGCTGTGAAAGGCATTTTTATTAAGGTGAATAAAATTTGAAGCTTACTCCAAGCTTTAATTATAGTGTTATTATTTTGAACTATTGGCTGGCTTTGTTCCAAGATATAGAACTGTTTATATGTCAATACTCTAAATGTAATTCAAACACATTATAAATTACTGATGGATATTAATGACCTAAAAGAACTCTAGATTGTTTAGTTCAAACAGTTATTGAGATGACGATGAATCCAAATGACACTAATTCTATCTCAAAATTCCCTTGACACATGAGGATCCAAAAATGTCTATGCCTCTGCTTATAGATCTGTGAATTGTCCTGAAGACTTGCAGCAGAAGGGAAATAGAGAGTGGAGCCCTTTCCACGATACTGCTCTGGTTTGGCATTCCTGTTCTACTGCAACCATAGGAGCTTCCTGACTTACGGAAAGTGCCTAGCTCTCCCACACTAAACATCCATATTTATAAATGTGGAATGATACCCCTCCCAGAGCAGTATTTGCTAGGGTTAATGAGTCAACATATGCAAAATCATGAGCATTCAGTAGGGTTTATGTGCTCTACAATACTTGAAAGCAATTACAATGTACATAACTGTCTTGTATGTGATCGAGTTTCCTTATGCATACTTCCCTGGTATTCACATCTGAGTCTGTCTGCATGGACTCATAGGGAGTATAGATGTGCATGTCGGTATTTGGCAATGTGTGCCTTGGCTTGCATCTGCGTGAGTCACAGAAATGTTGGCATACAGCTATATCCTTATATTGAGGAAGAGGATATGTGTATGAAGAAGAGATGGTCTAGCTAATGCTTTCTATACTCCATTATCTCAAACTGACCTGGAAGGTCACTTGAAGTGCATGATTCCTCTATTTGTA
Source organism: Apodemus sylvaticus (assembly GCF_947179515.1). NCBI lineage: Eukaryota > Metazoa > Chordata > Mammalia > Rodentia > Muridae > Apodemus > Apodemus sylvaticus. The sequence goes on along the minus strand of NC_067495.1, from coordinate 103,575,220 downwards.
GCATACCTTCTTTTTTGACCTTGGGGTGACCCAGGCCATAAAGACAGGTTGTTTTTGTTTTTTTTTCTTTGTTGTGAGTGTGTGCAAATGAATGTCTCATATTATCCCATGATTAATTAGTGCACTTCTTTTCTCCTCCTTTGTTCCCTAACTCTCAGGTAAGTTCTCTCCAGTTTTTATTTTCTTTTTTGATTTACCATCTTTTTTTTTTAATTTCTATTAAAGCATTGGTGGTTCCACATCTAAAGTGGTGAAACACTTCTGAAACAAGTTGTAAGTCCCTGGCTGATTTGCCCTAAGTGACTTCCTTCCCCTCAGGAACAGTGTCTCTGATGGCTCTCAGAATGCTTTAGAGCTTGGGAATATAGTTTTACCAAAAAGCAAACCAGACAGATCAACATGAAATGTGTTTGGCTATCTTTTTCTTGTTCCTGTTTTTGTTTTTTGGCATTTAAGAAGCAGGCCTACTAACAGCGTTCTATATTTCTGCCTACACTTAAATAAGTTCCTTGCTCAGTTCAACCTCCTTTGTTTTTTCCTCAGTAGAATCTGTCTATTAGGAAAGGAACATTTTCAATCAAATTAAATTGAGTAAGAGTATGAAAGGTAACTATATTCATATGGTTTTTTATTTAAAATTAAATATAATATTATAATCTCAAAAATAGATGTACATTTTGAAGGGGATCTTAAGCCTAATAAATGAAGATGGTAGTGGTACCTGTTTCAAAAGATGCTGGAGTTTACTGCATGAAAAAAAGTTAGAGCAAATGGGTAATACCTGTAAGTGCCATACATTATTAATAATTCTGTATGTACCATGTGTTATTAATTATTTGCTATACTATAATGTAGAGACTATTATTATATTACCTTTAAATATTAGGAAACAAGGCTAGAGAGGTGGCTCAGTATGGTTAAGAGTATGTACTTCAGTTCCCAGAAGACACATTAGGCAGCAGCTCAGAACTACCTGTAGCTCCAGCTCCAGGGGATGCAACACCCTGTTCTGTACTCCATGAGCTCTAGCACTCACATGCACCTACTCATCAACAGGTGAATGACCAAGAACTAGAGGCTGGATAGCATAGAGTCCTATGATACAAAAAAAAAATGATTCCTAATGAAATTCTTATAGACTCATAGATTGGAGCCTAACCTAATTGTCATCAGAGAGGCTTCAGACAAACATTAGGCAGAGAGAGAGCCCAAATTGGAGATCTCTATCTGAACCCTGTGGAAGAGGGAAAGAAAGAATTGTAGGAGCTAGAGGAATCAAGTATACTCGGAAAACATGACTCAACAGTCATTAAGTAAGTAGGGCTTATAAGGGCACATGAACACTAAAGCCAGAATCGGGAGCCTGCATTGGTCTGCACTAGGTCTTCTGCTCATATATTATGGGCATTAGCTTCGTGTTTTTGTGGGACTCCTAACAGTGAGAATGGGGTTGTCTCTGACTCTTTAGCGTGTTCTTGGGAACCCTTTGATTCCTACTGGGTTGCCAAGTCCAGCCTTGATATGAGTGTTTGTTCCCAGCATTATTGTTATGCTGTGTTTCTTTGGTATCCCTGGTAGGCCTGCTCTTTCCTAAAGGGAAATGGAGGAGGGAAGAAGGAAATGATTAAAAATATTTATAAAACTGAGGCTCAGGGAAGGTAATTCGCCCAGATCAAATATATAGTATGTTTACAGCTAGTGCTAAATTCAAGTCCATATGACTTTAGCAATTCAGAACCACGTTGGTACTCAATTTTCTAGTGCATTGTCTGTTTTGTCATATTTTCAGTATATATGACAGAAAAAACAATAATTGATGTGTCAGTCCTACTCACACAAACTTTATTTAGTATAATACTTACTACCTTTCCACACAATCCCACCTTTTTTTTATTCGATATAATTTATTTACATTTCAAATGATTTCCCCTTTTCTAGCCCCCCCACTCCCTGATAGTCCCGTAAGCGCCCTTCTCTTCCCCTGTCCTCCCTCCCACCCCTTCCCACTTCCCCGTTCTGGTTTTGCCAAATACTGTTTCACTGAGTCTTTCCAGAACCAGGGGCCACTCCTCCTTTCTTCTTGTATCTCATTTGATGTGTGGATTATGTTTTGGGTATTCCAGTAACTAACTGAGTTGTAAGTCATCCCCATGCATCGAAATTTTGCATTTGTATTTTATAGTAGGGCACACTGGCTGTGTGCACTTTCTTAACCTAGCACCTGTAGCCAAAACCTAATGTTTTACTTAAGCTATTAAATCTGTGCACTGTCCATTAGCATTACCAGTAGAAATTCTGAGTCTTAGATTTATAAAGGATTTTTTCTTTTCTTTTCTTTTCTTTTCTTTTCTTTTCTTTTCTTTTCTTTTCTTTTCTTTTCTTTTCTTTTCTCTTTTCTCTTTTCTCTTTTCTTCTCTTCTCTTCTCTTCTCTCTCTCTCTCTTTCTCTCTCTCTCTCTCTCACACAGAAGGAATTATTTTCCTTTTAGTTTGTGACTGACACAAAGTCTACAAGAGTAAATAAACAGTAAACATGCTTTGGTAGAAGTAAGAAAATGAGGGTTAATGCCTGTGGAGGGGAAATTAGTGTGTGTGTTTCATGTTCTGGATGAATTTCCCTCCACCAAAACCAAGTGATGAAACAAATCAATTAACCTTTATCACAGATGTGCCTGCCCCAACTAAAAACAAACAAAGAAAAGCAAGCAAACAAACAAACCTTTGTCACTTGTTCATCACCTGAGAAGATTGGAGACCAGCAGGGCTTCCTAGACTGTTTACATGATGGGAAAGATCATTCGGCTGCCTCAAGGGAAAATACTCAAGGGACAATTACTGTTTTGAAAAAGGTTCAGAGGTGGACATGGAATGTGCCTTTGGAGAACCTCAAGCAGGTATGTCTTCACACATGACATATAGCCTCAAAATGATGAATGGGATTTCAATACAAACATATCTGAATTTTATACTCCAATAACTGTTTGTCATCTCCAAAGCAGAATCTATTTTAACATTAGCTTTTAAAACATACTTTTGAAAATTCTTTTCTGATGTATAAACTATGTCCATTTACTACAGAAAATGGGAGTGGTAAGCTAGAATATGCCTGGGTTTTTGAAACCTGGGAAATAGCTCATATCTTCTTAGCCATTACTGAAGATGATTACTTGGGAAGCTAAAGAGGCACTGTATAAAGTATTATGGTAAATGGAGCCATGTTATATGATTAAATGTAGTGATATTTTTATGGCCTGAGATATTCTTTTAGGTCTAACTCTCTTCCTTTTCATATTTAACTTGAGTTGATGCCAATTCACCATATAGGCATTCATTTTCATATGGAGAATTAATGGGGTTAAGTGAAAATATTTTGTGAAATGGACTCCATGAGACCAGTTAATAAATACAGACAAAAGCAAGAGTTCTGTTTGAGGGAGCTATGGTGATACAAACCTAAATAAATATTATGGTGCTGGTGTCCAAGACGTTTGATGTAATTGGTTCAGGACTATTGTCTTGGAAGCCCTTTAGAAGAGTGTACATGTGGTTTATTCTAGCAGAAGCGTCAGAGAGTCATCAGCTTAAAAGACTACAACTATCCTTTAACAATTAAAACGCATGAGAAAAATTCAACAATGTGTAGAAGTTACAGGGTACTAATGACACTGGACATGGTTCACAGAAATGCTTTGGCTTATGCATTTTTATGCCCTGTGTAAAAACAATGCAACTACAGTGTTGCAAAAACAGAACAGAGATAAATGGAGTTAACAGTCCCAGTACATCCAGTCTTAGACAGCTTGGGTGAAAAAGTAAGAATGGACCATAATATTTATTCTAGTTTCATTTCTGTTGGTGTGATAAAATACCCTGAAAAAAAACTTAAGGGAGAAATGGATTATGTTTCTTTCTCAATTCCACTAAAATTCTATTCCAGTTTAGCTCCAAATTCCATTACAGTCCATCACTGTGGGAAAGTCACATTGGTAGGAGCTTGAGGGAGTTGATCACATCAGATCCATAGTTAAGGGCAGGGAGAAATAAATGCATGTATGTTTACTTATGCCCATCCCCTTCTCTATGCTTACATAGCCCTTAGCTAAGGAATGGTGCTACTCACAGTGATCTGTACTCTTCCATATAAATTAACAGTCAAGACAATCCCTCACAGATATGCCTACAGGCCATTATGACCTGTGCAATCCCTCAGTTGAATCATCCTTCTCAGGTGACTCTAGGTTGTGTAAACTTGATAATTAAAGCTATCGCATTTGTTAAGCATTTATTATGTAATAGGTTTCTTAAATACATTCCTTCAAAACATGTCTGGAGGCACAGGTCCTGTGATCTTAGTTATTTAAGAAGCTAAGACTAAAAATATCAAGTTTAAAACCTACATGGGCTACAGTGAATTTCAGACCAATGTAGGCAAGTTACTAAGATTGCCTCTCAAAAGTACAAAACAGAAAAAAAAGGCTATTGCTACAAGTCACTGGTAGGACATTTGCCTAGCATGCACGAAACACTGATGTTCAGTGTCCGAGTACTAAGTTTAAAGAAGTGTGTGAGCTAAAGCTTATTTTTCTTATTTGAAGATTGAAGAGCCTAAGACTAAGAGAGGAAAAGAAACATGCACAATGATGCACATATCGTAATTGGTATAGCTAGTGTTGAGCACAGACTCCTAATTTCATGCCCCTTTTTGGTATATTAAGTCAGTCTTCAAAGACAGGTGCATCTGGGTTTGCCTCATGGAAAAGAAAGAGCTAGAATCAAATCGCCTTTTGAAAAATGCTAACAGTCTGAGGAGCAAGACCTAAACCAGTGACCAGCTAATAATGGCGAATCCAGGAGAATGAATTAGTGTTTTGAACAGACTGTAAACTGCTAAACTATTGACCAGCTCCAGCCAGCACACATTTTGTTTGGACTAGATAATGCATTTAAAAATTGTAAAAAAAAAAAAAAATCTAACTAGTATCAAAAATGAGAAAATTTCACATAAAAATCCTGGTTTTATCCCCTGTCCCCTGGAAAACTAAAAAGCCTAGAAACACATAGCCTCTAAGTTACTTCATGGAAAAATTAGCTGGAGCCAAGCTATATATCCACTGGATGGTGACTTCCATTCTCCAGAGTTTCTACTATATCTTAAACACAGGCTGCTTCACGTAGTAGCTGACCTGGCTCACTCTAAAACATCTTGGTTTCTGAGTGATAGCTTAGATATGTACTGTGAATGTTTCTTTGAAGAAAATGCCATATTCTCAGAATGACACAAAAGAAAATCGGATTTGAAATCCTTTATAAGGTTTCTTAAGTGTCTATATGGCTCATTGATGGTTGAAAGAAATTTGAGTCATGGTGATGTCATCTCTGATAGAGCTGAAGGTTAAAACTCTCATATGTTGTCAGTCTCTTAGATACAGGAGAAGGGGATCTTCTGAAAATCTTTTTCATGTCATTCAAGTTTCAATAGTAATCAGGTTTAGCTTGCAACTGGTGGGAACAGATGCAAAGATCTACAACCAAACATTAGGAAGAGCTCAAGTAACCCGTGGAAGAAAGGAAAGTAGCAGCCAGAGTAGTAGAGGACACCATACCATGAGAACAAAGCCCACAGAATCAACTAAGCAGGACTCCTAGGGGCTCGCAGAGACTGAAGCAGCATAGAGCCTGTATGGGTAGCAGCTAGGTCCCCTGCATATCTGTTATGGTTGTGTAACTTGATGTTCTCGGGAGATTCCTAGCAGAAGATGCAAGGACTGTCCCAGAGAGAGACCGTGTGACCCTTTTCCTCCTACTGGACTGTCTCGTCCAGCTGTGAGATGAGGGTATATACTTTGTCTTACTGTAATTTGTTATGCCACATTTGGCTGATATCCCTGGGAGATGTGCTATTTTCTGAAGGAACAAGGAGGAGCGATGGATCTGGGGACAAGGGAAGAACTGGGAGGAGTGCAGGAAGAGGAACCTGCAGTCTGGATGTAATGTATGACAGAATAAATAATAATATTGACCTATTATTGACATAATAATATTAACAACAAAAATAATAAATGGCCACGCCAGTGTCCATTGTCTTGGTAAAGGAGATGTTATGATTCTGAGAGTCTGACTTGTCACCCATTACAAGGAGTCAGCTGTGGCTAGAGGCACTATATAGCAAACTTAATATGGGCTGCTCTGATTGCTAAACTTAGGTTTAGAAGAAGTAAGTTGTGACTGTTAATGCTTCTTCTTGGAATTATTATTAAAACTTTCCAAAATTAAAATTAAATAATGTGACTGATTGCAAATCTTAGCAAAATATTGAAAAAGCACCAAACTGTACACATTTGAGTAAATTTCATAGTATATGGACTGTGTTTATGTAACAGTCACAACTAATTGCTAAAAATTTCTGCTGCCTGCATTGCACTGCTTCCTAAATTTGAAGAGAGTTTTCTTTTTTACTAGGGTTTCCACTCCTGCTTAACTTCCCTAAAGGTCTTTGAGATAAAGTCCCACAAGAATGCACTTTAGGTCTTTAAGTTAATTAGCAAGCTGAAGATTGTTTCTCAGGACAAAGGCCCCATTCGAATTGAAATCCTTCTTCATCTTCCCATTGATATGTTTACTTCGACCTCTAGGCTGCTCTCTCTTTGGTGTTATCCCTTTTTTCTCTGAGCACAGATGAAATTCATCATTGAATAAGAAAAGCAACTCTCTATAATACAGAGAATGGAATGGACCTGAATCTGGAAAGATATACATTAAATGGACTATGATGGCTAAAAACATCTCTGTCTTAACATATCTACAGTGGTGTTGTTCAGAAAGTCCCTTTGCCTTTTCTAGCAGTTCCTTCTATTCTTAAACCTGAACACATAGTTGAAAAGCAGCAGAGAATGTCCAAAAGACAATCCTAGACCTCTGGAAGAGCCCTAATTAATAATAATAATAATAATAACAATAATAATGAAGAAAGCAGAGTGAAGAAACATAGTTGTTGGAGGAACTAGTCTTCACCAAAGAGTTTGTAATATAACCAGGGAGACAGTATTTCAGCTCTTGGAGGACAAATAAATTACACTAGGGGCGATAAAAAGCTTTTTAATTGATGTGGAACACAATGGCTTTAAAGTGGAAACTTGCAGGTAATTCCTATTTTTTTTTATCTGAGACCCCTGCTTTCTCAATTTAAAACTCAATGATTTCCTTCTGTGTTTTTTATCAATGGGCCAGAAGTCTGATAAGATAGTTTCCTTCCTGCACTTGGAACTCAGTCATCTAACTTGGAAGAAATAATCATTTGTCTTTCTGGTCTGGCTCTGAGCTTAGTGGGATAAGAGACACAGTGGGATGTGGATTCAGAGCAGAGAGCAGGATGAATGGGGCTAGCTGAGGGGAGCCTTTGACTTGAGTTGTCTACCTCTGTTCTGAGAAGTGGGCTTTTCTACAAATTGCTATGCTTTGCCAAGGTAGATAAAAGCTGAGTAAAGTTCATAGTTTTTCTCTTCATTAATTTGTGTTTAATAAAGTGTTAACTATAAACAGTGGATAGTTCTTTTCTACAGTTCAGGAGTTTAGACATCCAAGATTAAGAGTCTACATGCAGTTTTGCTTTCTTCTGAGCAGCAAAATATATGTCCAGGCTCATCTAGCTTTCAGTCCCTGTTGAAAAATCAGGTGTAATTCTGATAGTCTGCCTTTGTATGTTACTTGGACTTTTTCCGTTGTAGCTTTTAATATTCTTTATGTGTTTTGTAGATTTAGTGTTTTGTTTATTATGTGGCAGGAGGATTTTCTTTTCTGGTTCAATCTAATTGGTGTTCTATAAGCTTCTTGTATGTTTATAAGCATCTTTCTTTAGGTTGGGAAATTTTTCTTCTATGATTTTGTTGAAATTATTTTCTGGTTCTGGGAGCTGGGACTCTTCATCTTCTTCTATTCCTATTATTCTTAGGTTAGGCCTTGTCAGAGTATCTCAGATTTCCTGGGATGTTTTTAGTCAGGAATTTTTTAGATTTAACATTTTTTGACTGGTGTATCATTTTCTTCTATTATATCTTCTCTGCCTGAGATTCTCTCTTCCATCTCCTGTATTCTGTTAGTGATGTTTATGGCTCTTGTTTCTGTTCTCTTCCCTGCGTTTTCCATCTCCCGGATTCCCTCAGTTTGTGTTTTCTTTATTACTTCTATTTTAGTTTTCAGGTCCTGAAAAATTGTATTTATTTTCTTTACTTGCATTTTCTTTTTCTGCAATTCATTTAATTGCAGTTTCCTATATTTCTTTAAGGGATTTATTCATTTTCTATTTAAAGCACTCTAGCATCTTAATAAGAATGGGTTTAAGGTCATTTTCTTTTGCTCCATTTGTGTTAGGATATCCAGGGCTTGCTGTAGTAGGATGGCTGTGCTCTGAAGGTGCCATGCTGCCCTGGCTTTTGTTGATTGTGTGCTTAAGCTGGCTTTTAGCTATCTAGTTGTCCATAAAGGTTCGTGGTGTAGCAGGTATTAGGAAGGCAGACCTAACTTCAGTGTTCCTGGTACAGCAGGCCTTCTGTGGCTGGACAATGGAGCTGGGTATATGTGGACAGCAAGTAGCTCAGGGCAGCTGGGCAGCTTGCAGGGAAATGGGTATAGGAAGGAATCTAACCTGGATATTCCTGGTGTTGTGTGCTTGGTGAAGGCAAGTGGAGAAATGTAGAGGCAATGGAGCTGAGCAGTGGGAATCACAGTAAGCAGCTCAAGTAGCTGGGTATTCTGAAGTATATATTTTTGGTTTACATTTAGTTGAATTCATGTGTGCAGACCCCACAGATTTGAAGGTCCAACTCTATTTCTTATAGTAACACCTCTACTTTGCTGGCAGCCAGTTTTGTCCTGATCCATTCATACTACTCTAAACATGCCTGAAATTTTCAAATTTGCATATAATAGAAATGTATTGCTCATAATTCTGGAGGCAGGAAGTCTGGGCTAATGTGTTAACAGATTTTGGTTTCAGAAATAGGCCTTGTCTCCACTCCCAGTATCTGCTTTATCACTACATCCTCTGTAGTAGAATAATGTTGTGTTCTTATATTGCAGAAGGTGAATGGCAAAACAACAATGACTTCTTTTCATTAAAGCCCATAAAATATATTTTTATGAATATACATTAATTTTACATATTAATAGGATTCACTGTACTATATTCATATAAGAATACAATGTCTATTGCTATCCATCGATCGTTCTTTAACTGAGCCCCCTTAAGACACCTGTTACCATTACCTGCCTTCACCAAGCCTCCTTGCAAAGGCCACCTCTACCAATACTGTTGCATCAGAGATTTGATTTCAGTATCAATTCTGATGAAGACAACAATTTACAAGTCACAGTACCACAGTATTTCTCAAATTTAGCATGTATTGAAATTATTCATAGAATTTGTCAAAATGTGGACACAGTGTTTAAGAGTTTTCCTGATGAACCTCTTACAAGGTACCAATCCATTTGTGAGGTTAACTAATGGAATCACTTCCCCACCTACCTACTAGTTTCCTGCCTACCCAACACTAGAGTCAGTAACCTATTCTAACAAAGAAATTCTGTGAGCTATTCAAAATATAACAGCTTGGAAACAACCAAGTACTATGCACGATTCTTGGGAATATCCCAGGGTTCAAAAGAGTATCTTTTTTTGTTGGCATTATGGTTAATATAAATTTCAGAGAATTTGTTCATTTGAACAAATACCATGACCCAAGAAAGTCATTGTGGGGATCTTCTAAAGGTAAGAGCTCTTGAGAATTTGAACAATAAGGCAGAAAGCTAAAATCACTACAGTGTCTCTGGTGCTCCTTTACTCCAACCAATCTTTAAAAATTACAAAACAACCTTTGTACTTGGAAAATATCCCTGGTGTCCCACCAGTACTATCTTCATCCCTACAATTGCCGTTTCAAAAGAATAGACAGCTCTCTGGTCTCCACATTTTTTCCTGTTTATAGGTGTGCTTTTTATTCTATCTTTTGAGGGCTATTCCTTTGGGTTTGCTCCTATGCCAATGCAAAGATATGAAAGAATAGTGGTCACTAAGTACTTTTAACAGCTCTGAAAGAATCATCATTGCAATAAAAGGGAAATCAACTTCTCGATCAACATAATCAGATGTTACAGAAAAATCTTGAGTAGGCAGCTGAGGTAAAGATGATAGTTGTGTTGAAAGGACAGTCAGAAGAATGTCAGAACTCAGAGGAAAATCTTTGAAAAGGGGGCACTTGTGCTGCCCCCCCCCAGATCATTCCAGATGACTGCCTGATGTGAGAACTTAGAGCAGCATAGCAGTAAGGGATTTGGAAACAAAGGAAGCCACCTTGTAAAGCAGCTTCCTTGGCAGATGCAGGAGAGTAGGGAGCAGCTTTTAAGCAAGAAAACTTGAGACAAGTATTTATATTTGTAGATGTGTGGCTTGGGTACCATGTCAATGAATATAGGGAGAGAGTTGAGACAGAAAAAGAAATAAATGTTCATTGAGTCTCATTGGGGAGAGGTGGAAGAAATACAGTAAGTGAGATGTGCAGAATTTCAAGCCCTTGTTTGTGGCACTTGTTTCCCATTCCTGCTTGCTGTGTGTTCACCTAGGATTTCTTGCTTCTCTCTAATTTCTTCCATGCTTGGGTTTCTGAGATGCTAGGGATCCTCCTTTGTCTTTGCCTCCACCCCATTGTCATCCTAGTTGGTGTCTCTCATGACCCATGAGGCTGTCGAAAGGCATCATATTCACAGATTCAAATCACATATCAATCCAAAAAGCATGAGTGATGTTAATGACCATCAATAGATTATAAATATTTGCATGGTCTATGTTTTTTCCAGAGCTGCACAGGGAGCTCTGACAGTTGTCACTGACTTGGACACTGGGTGGAATTGGAAGGAACAATTTGTATGGCTCTGGGTGACCTGTGAGAATTTCTCTCCTCCTTGGTATCCATAATGTTCCCTTTTATCATCTCTGGTGATCCCCCTCACTAAGGCATAAGGTATCAATATCCCACACTCCAACACAGGAGATGGTGAATTAATTAGGGGGACTTTCACCTTACCCAACAATGTTTTCCTAGTCCACACCATCAATTTTATTCCAGGCTCTGTAACCCTAGGCTGAGAGAATAAAAGCATAATGTTTGCTATATGGACTTCAGAGGTCCTTTGGGGATGTTAAATAGAACTGGAAGTCACACTTTGGCATTCAACTCTCCCACTGTACCAATTTTGGTAAGTATGAGAAAGGTAGGGATGGTTGTGAGTTGGGAGTGAAAAAAATGAGACTTTTGTCCTGATTGCATATGAAGCTGGTGGGTGGGAGGAGTGGTGGGATGACATTTTCATGCCATGTACAACTTCTTGTGGATTATTAGGGCATAGAAGTCTTCATGATGTCTTTGTTTTATGGAAAGGGTACTGGGAAGAGGGTGTGGGTCACGGGACTTGTGGCTTCTAACTTCTCCATTCCCCTAGAAACTGAAGCAATCTGGGGAAAACCCTTTTCCATAGATGTTTCAAAAGCCAACACTATCCCTGAGCCTCAGAGGTAGTCTATACTTAATTGGCTTCCTTCACCCAAGAGTTCTGCTGCTACTGAAAGGCAGAGCTGGCATGACCAGTAAGTAAGAGGTCATAATGTTTGTTGGCACTCCTGGACAAAGCAGAGGCTTGTGAGCCAGAAAGGTGACAAAATGGTGATAGGAGTCAATGCATGAGAGTGAAGAGTAGGAGGCCATTCTGAAAGTTCTCCAGGAAATATAGTGGTCTTTGAAGTCTACACTGGCAACTTCCATTTGGCATAAGGTAATGAACAACACTGATTAGGTTTACTGAGATGAATAAGGGAATGACATCATGTATTTGAAACATTTGCCAAGTTTCCTTTAATCCATATGGAATGCCTTGGAGGAAAGAGCTAAGAACACACACACACACACACACACACACACACACACACACACGCATGCATACACACATACACACATGCATACATATCACCCCTAAATCACACTGCATCTTGGGTATAGTCAATATACATATAGGGTGAAAATTTCCTATTTGGAATGTATTGAATGCTAATTGACCTATAGAATATTAGAAACGCAAAAAGTTAAACTGTCTTATTGAGGGCTTCTATGGTGAGAAATAGGCCATTATGCCTACACTGTAACTCCTGTTTGAATATTAGAATAACTTTTCATCATTGTAGCTATAATAGCAAAATTCTGTATTCTTGAGAACTTTACACTAACTTTTATTGTTAACCTAAAGATGATCAATTTACCATAAGCAAGAATCTTGAAGGTGAAAGAAGTGTTTAATAATCACATCTAAAATCCCGTTCCCCAAGCAAGTTGCATTTCTAAACTTCCCCCTACATAACTGTAAGAATGCTAACACTATTAATATTTTTCACACATTCACAATTAAGATCCTGCAACACCACATGTCTGGTGTGTCTCTGTGGCATAATTCCCTTTAAATACAAGTATCTTTTTCATTTTATGAAATGCTAAGTCATACAATGGTTCTGTTTGCACATTAATTTTCTTGAAAACATTTTTTCAAAACCTTGCATCCTTTGGTTTATAGAAGTTAGCATTAGCATTAACAACACTGTATCCAAGATGTTGCTAGTCAACTTTTAATTATGCTCCTGTGTTTTCTTTTTTTTACCACTCTTTCTTTTTAAAAAAAAAATCTTGTAATTATAAATAATATAATGTCCAATTTGACAGGTTTGCTTTAAAGATGTTCTGCTAGCCAAGGTCCTGGGGATTAGAACTTTTTTCAAGTTTGGTTTGAACACATACCCCAGAGTTCCCTCAATTCTCCAGTCTGCAAAACTGGCTTGGCAATCTCCTAAAAATCACTTCTCCTGCTGTGCTCTATCACTTTGACTTCCAGAGAATCTAATCAGTTGGGTCTTTGTCTTCCAAGAGGCACAGGTATGTTGGTGTCTGAGTCCTATCTACCTAAACAAACTCAACAGGCTGGTGAGCTGCCTGGGTTGTCCCCATCAGAAGACAGCTTTCCCTTCCATTCACCTTTCATCACATTTTCCAACAAACACAAAGACACATTTCCTGGACTCCTGAGCTCTTTGTTCTACAAGAGCCAGTAGACACACAATCAATAGACACACAGATAACAAGTGCCTAGTTGGGAAATGCCAAAGTTGACAGAATTCAACAGTACATCATGTGCACTCCAGTAAGTGTTAAAAGTACATAAATGGGTTAGGCAGATGGCCAAGTGGGTAAAGTGATTTCTAGCACCTAAGTAAAAGTCAGGTGTGGCTGCACATGGTAGTAACCTCGGCACTACCTGAATAGGAAGGGTGTGGAGACAAAAAGATCCCAGAGGATTGTTGAGGAGCCAGTGAAGGTGGAAAGGTGAGCTTCAGTTCAGAGCGTGACACTGTCTTCAAAATAAGGTGGAAAGCAATTGAGGAAGAGACACCCAGTGCTGCCCTCCAGCTGCCATGTATGCATATATGAGCACCCGCACTCCCAGACAGTGTGCAGCCCCATTCACATACAAACAAATCTAATCATAACATGGAAGCATTTACTTTTCCCAAGGCTTTTGTCCTTTCCAGAAAATTTGGAACTGGAAAGAGCATAACCAAAAAGGACTGTTAGCTAATACCCTTCTAGGTTAGTGTTCTCCATCTCTCCCTCTCTTTTTTAAAATCGGTTTTTACAGTCCATATTTTAAACCTGCCACGTCCACCCTCTGATTGTTCCACATGCCATACCTCCTCTCCACACCCCTCTCTCCACGTGGATGTCTGCACCTCCAACCCTACCAGACCTCCCCAATCCCTGGGGCCTCCAGTCGCATCTTTTCTGACTGAACCCAGACCCAGCAGTCCTCTGCTGTATATGTGTTGGGGGCCTCATATGAGCTGGTGTACGGTGCCTGGTTGGTGATCCAGTTTCTGAGAGATCTCGGAGATCCAGGTTAGTTGACACTGCTGGTCCTCTTATGGGATCGCCCTGCTCCTCAGCTTCTTCCAGCTTTTCCCTAATTCAACCACAGGGGTCAGCAGCTTCTGTCCATTGGTTGGGTGCAATTATCTGCATCTGACTCTTTCAGCTGCTTGTTGGGTCTTTCAAAGGGCAGTCATGATAGGCCCCTTTTTGTGAGCACTCCATAGGCTCAGTAACAGTGTCAGGCCTTGGGGCCTCCCCTTGAGCTGGATCCCAATTTGGGCCTATTGCTGGACCTCCTTTTCCTCGGGATCATCTCCATTTTTGTCTCTGCTGTTCTTTCAGACAGGAACAATTATGGGTCAGAGTTTTTTGACTGTGGGATGGCAAACCCCATCCCTCACTTGATGTCCTGTCTTTCTGCTGGAGGTGGCCTCTACAATTTCCCTCACCCCACTGTAGGACATTTCCTTTAGGGTCCCTCCCTTTGGGTCCTGAGACTCTCTCACCTCTCAAGTCTGTGGTACATTCTGGCCAGTTGCCCCACATCCTACCTCTCAAGCTTGCCTGTTTCCATTCTTTCTGCTGGCCCTCGGAGCTTCAGTTCTGTTTACCCAACCTAATATCTGGTCATGCTATCCTCTTCTCCCTGTCCTCTGTCCTACCCAGGTCCCTCCTTACTTCCCCCCTCTTGTGATAACTTTCTTCTCCCTCTCTAGTGGGACTGAGGCATCCTCACTTGGGCCCTTCAGCTTGTTAACCTTTTTGAGATCTGTTGATTTATCCTGGATATTCTGTTTTTGTTTTTTGTAGTTTGGCGAATAACCACTTATTAGTGAGAACATACCATATATCATACATGTCCTTTTGGGTCTGAGTTACCTCACTCAGGATGATATTTCATAGTTCCATCCATTTGCCTGCAAAATTCAGGATGTCCTTGTTCTTAATAGCTGAGTAGTATTCCATTGTGTAAATGAACCACATTTTCTGTATCCATTCTTCTGTTGTGAGACATCTGGGTTGTCCTGCAACAATGCAGCTATATTTTAATTTTATTTAATAGGGACACAAAGGTGTTCCCATTGTAAATGTATTGTCCATTGTTTCCTCTCTTTCTTCTGCTCTTTGCTCATTTTTGCTCTTTGCTTCCTAACCTTCAGTTCCTTCAGTTTCCTCCCCTCAATCCTTTCTTAATACCTAAAAAAATCTGGAGAAGAATGCTAAAGAGAAGAGGGGAGGAAAAGAGAGAGAGAGAGAGAGAGAGAGAGAGAGAGAGAGAGAGAGAGAGAGAGAGAGAGAGAAGGAGGACAAACAGAAGAAGAATGAGGAGTTAAATGACCTTGTGCATGTTGATTATCTGTGTCCCCACTATCCATAAGTACTCTACTCTACACAAGAATATTGTCTGTGTTACTCTTTTGAAAAACTCATAATTTATCTGTAAACTCCTAGTTACCAATTTGCTGTTAATAAGGAACCAATCCAGATACTGCTAGGATACTCTTCTTTCCAGGGATTCCTTGTATTTAGCTAACTATCTTAGAAATGCTTGGTTGGTAGTCATTTTTAGCCATCCATTCTTGCACAACTCAAACAAATGAACAGGAAACCTTTGTACTATGCTTGATATTGCAAAGACAGTAGAGATATGGCATAAGTATGCTTTTATGGAGTTTTTGGAATGATGGAAGTAGAAACAAAAAATGTGGTCAAAAATGTTATCTGAACAAATGGTATAATGAATCCAATGGGCATAATCATGTTACTATGAATGAAAATGTCACGGATGCATACTTATAGAAGTACAAAATTCTGGAAACATACCCCTCTGAAATGTAAGGGAACTGTTTTGTAGTGTGAACAAATAGGACAAATATGAAGAACTGAGGGCAGAGACTATGTCCACAGTATAAAGAAAAATAGTACGGTGTTGTCAACACATCAGGTTAATGCACATTTTTTGAGCATACAGACATGTAAGGCATGCTTTCATCAAGTTATATAAGCCTTATGATGCAGTTGCAATGATTTTTCAGGGCAGTCATAAATTCAGATATTCCATTGCTGCTCCAATATCACATGTGTAGAATAAGTATACATGCTATAATTTACAGTTTAGAGAACATGGTAGCTGTATATAGTCTCAAGTATATGGCCCATATTTTTTGTAGGACTGACAGGCTACAGGACATTTCTAAATTATGAAGACTAGGGTTCAATATATAGTTGGCTGCTAATATGACTGGCGTTTCAGTTATCTTTGACCCGCTCTAACCATGATATCTAACAGAAACAAGGAAAGATATTCCTCTTCTTGAAATTTTAGAGGGTTTCAATTTGTCCTAATCATCAAGATGTAATCATTGACATCTTGGTGGCACAAGCATTTGGAGGAAGATGCTCACATCAGAGCAGACAGGAGGCAGAGAACAATGCTAAAGCCAGAGGCTATGATATAAACCTTCAAAGGCCTGAATTTATTGATTTGCTTCTGCCAGCTCACTTTCACCTTCTAAAAAAGTCATAGTCCACTGTGCTACAACCACCAACACCTACACCAACACTACATTGCTACAAAAACAAAACAAACAAACAAAACCCACAAGCATTGATTGAGAGCAACGGTTCTTAATTTGTGGGTTGAAATCTTTTTTTTGGGGGGTGGCATATCAGATCTCCTGCATATCAAATATTTATCTTACAATTCACAATACTAGAAAAATTACAGTTATGTAGTAGCAATGAAAATAATTTTATGGGTGTGGGTCACCACCACATGAGGAACTGTGCTAAAGAGTCACAGCCTCAGTAAGGTTGAGAACAGCTGATTTAGAACACAAACCTGAGGGTGTAATTAAGCTAGTAGAATGTATTAAGAGTACATACATACCATGTGTCAGGTGTTGGGTTCAATTCTCAGAACTCAATGTGCACATACACAGAAACACAGACACACACACACACACGCACACACACACACACATCACACAGACAGTCCAACACACAGACATACATACACAGTCAGGCAGACAGTCAGACACACAAACACACACAAATACACACACACACACACACACAAACACACGTACACAGACACATACATCATGAGTCTATATGGTATGGTAATCATTTCAATTCAAACCAGAACAAGTAGGTTCTAGGGACAATCTCAGCCCCAAAATAATAAAAAGTAATTTGTGACACTCCAAACTTGAAATTTTGGGGTGTTGAACACTATTCTGACTGTCCCTAAATGCAGTGATGTGTAGGCACGTGGAGTCTCCCAGCATTTCACAGATCCTTCATGTTTCTGCGGCGCTTGTTTATCCACTGATTAACTCATACTGGATGTGCATGCCAGATAATTAGGTTTATGATGACTGTGTATGCACTGAGCAGGGATAAATGTTTTTCTTTTCATTATTCCTGAAACAACATAGTATAGTATCTATTTATATAACATTTACATTATATTTGCTGTTACAAGTAATCTGAGGCACTATAAAACTTATGGAAGATGTGCATTAGCAAATATTATAGCATTTTTAATGAAGGGCTTAACATTCATTATGATATACAACGGGGTTCCTAGAACCATTAACTGGACACTAGGGGGAGGGTGTACTTGGAAAATGACAGAAACAAGGTTTATTGGCTACGTATCTTTCCCAGAGTCTCTATCTGCTTCTATTCTCCTACCCTGATGGCTGAATCAGTGGTGATATTAGTCAACAACTCTCAGAGTAGTTTTTAGGGGCAGAATCTTTAATTTGTCAGGAAAAGCAGAGAATGTTTGTTCTTAGTGCTAAGAGGGGCAAAAGCTGAATGGGGCAAGCCCAAGAGGTGACTGCAATGCTATGAACCAGAAATGGTTTGCCAGTTCCATGAAGATCTAGAGTAGGATACAGAGGGCATAAA
Source organism: Apodemus sylvaticus (assembly GCF_947179515.1). Lineage (NCBI taxonomy): Eukaryota > Metazoa > Chordata > Mammalia > Rodentia > Muridae > Apodemus > Apodemus sylvaticus. The sequence continues at coordinate 103,557,348 of NC_067495.1, read as the reverse complement.
GAAAAATGTAAACAGCAGACCCATGATATGGTTTAGCAGAGGTACTTGCTCCCATGTCTGATGACCTTATTTTCCAAAAATCATACAAGATGGTTGGAAAGAACCAATAGTTGTCCTCTGACCTCCACGGGTGTGCTTTAGTACACTTGTGCCTCCAGTCATACACACACCTGCACCCCCCCACCCCCCACACACATATATAGAGAGAAAGAGAGACAGACAAACAGATATTTTCATAAATAAAAGTAATTAAATAAATAAAGAGATTTTTCAATGTCAGTGAATAGCAAGGTCAGGAATGAAATACAAGAGTTTAGAGCATTTGTGTCAAATGAGGCCCTGAGGTTGGGGAATTTTTTTTGTTGGTCCCCTGCCATGTAGTGTATGGGTGAGTTGGCTCCGAATAATGGCTTGAAAGTTCCCTAGTTTTCTCAGGAAGAATTTGTGACTTGTTTAGGAGCTTTCTTGAATTAGAAGACTGGTTTCCACAAGTACTCTGACACTTCATCAGCTTCTGCCACTGCCTCTCCTCTTCCTCCTAACAAGCGCGCCCATAACATGGTGTCAGAGAGAGGGATATGGGAAGACATGGCTTAGCCAAACAGCAGAAAAAGGCACTTACTTCCTGTGTGGGTAGGGTTAATAGGAAATCAAAGGCAGCACTGTCAATCGTTCTTGAGCTATTAATAGTCAGAGCAAGATCTGTGAACTCTTAGTGAAGGCAATAGTGTTCAATGATGAAAAGTTGGAGGATTTAAAAGCACACAGATTTAAAATTCTGATTCCATATCTACCATTATTCTACCTTTATGTACCTCAATCATCACACTTAGAGAATAAAATTAATAAACTGTTGTTGGAAAGCTTCCAATGAGGTAATATATAAACTACTTAGCACTGTAACAGGCATAAAGTAAATGCCTATCAGTGGTTATTTTTACTTGGGATAAAAAGTTGGGTGGAGTCTCCCATCTGAATTGTCTCCTCAGGTGCTCACAATCTTTAGGATTTGGGATGGTGTTTAATAATGCATAAACATTGTGAGATAGGAATAGGCATTAAAATGATTGTGTTGGGGTGCATTATTGATTTGAGAGAATCCTGAGGTGAACTCAGCAATGGACAGTATTCATGTTGTTGTGTGATGCATTCTAGGATTAGTCTAGTACATCCGGGTTGGATTATTCAGAGTAGGTCTGGGATTTGGCTGCCCAGAAGTTGATGGAGCAGCCTACACACAGGCAAGAGCAGAAGGTAAATGCAAACCTTTTCTAGAATGAACTGAAGATCCAGATAAAAAGAATACAGATGAACAGAAGAGTCTCAGGTGTGGGAAGACAGACAGTAAGTTCATCACTGAAACCAAGACATAGGTACTTCTAGGGACCCATCTAGAGGTAGTGAGGATGCAGAGCAGTAACACTGTTGGGGGGGGATTCTAGTGGATTGACATAAAAGGACTTGCAGACTAACATTTGGTTTTATAGACTGCCGGCTAAGTAGTGGCTTGGGTTGGTATAGGTTAGGGATGTCGTTTTAATAATTCTATTAGGTAGATATCATTTTTCTTATGAGAGCAAATAGAGAACTCAAGGTATGAAGCAATTTGTCTTATGTTACTCAACTGATCACTTGAAAAGATAGGAAGGTGGAAATGAATCAACAAACATCATAGGCAAGATGAATCACCATAAGTAAGAGAACTTGAGTAGTTTTATTATTTTCTCAGAGATGTTATTTGATTAAAAACTCCATGATAAGACCTGCATTCTAATTTCATGGCTAAAAAATTAATATTGGAGTCAGACAACTTATCAGGTGTGTGGTTTGGAGAAAAATTACTTAACCAGTCAGTGCTACTCTTTTCTCATCTGTAAACTGGGCCAACAAGAGTTTATTTACTCTTCAGTATCTTCAGTGAGATTTGTTCCAGGCTACCTTGCAAAACTCCCCATCTACAGATATTTAAATTCCTTATTTAGAATAGTACAGGACCCAAGGAGCTGATAGAGCTTTCAGCCCCATAGGAGGAACAACAATATGAACCAACCAGTACCCCCAGAGCTCCCAGGTACTAAACTACCAACCAAAGAATACACATGGAGGGACCCATAGCTCCAGCTGCATATTCAGCAGAGGATGGCCTTGTTGGACATCTAGAGGAGGAGAGGCCCTTGGCCCTGAGAAGGCTCGATGCCCAAGTATAAGGGAATGCCAGGTCAGGGAAGCTGGAGTGGGTGGATTAGTGAGCACTGGGAAGGGGGTTGGGATAGGATGTTTTTGGAGGGGAAACCAGGAGAGGTGATATCATTTGAAATGTAAAGAAAATACCTAATAAAAAGTGGAAAAAAATAGTAGATTGCATAGAACCTATACACATGTTCCTATGTACTTTAAAACATTCACAGAACTTCTCATATAGTTAGGTGGAGGGAGGAAAGGAACAAGGAAAATAATTTACTGATATTGTAGCTTAAAAATAATCTAAAAGTTATCTTTGAGGCAGTTATTAAGATATAATGCAAATGATATTACTTATTATGTTGTATTATTATGTTGTAATAATAACAATAAAAATGGACGTATTCAATCCAGTTGCATATTATTCATCAAAACTGACTTCAATGGTTGAATCCATAGATGCAGAACCTGAGGAAACAGTGATGGCTGTACCTACTGGTTACGGATGTTACATGACTTAGTTAATATAAATAAAGTACTTATCAAAGTACTCATGATGCATACTGTCTAAGTTGTAGCTAAGTTGTAGTTATTAAAAACATTAGTATTACTAATTAAGATTATAAAATCATTAATTTATGTAACGTATGTAAAACATGTTTTAGAATGCATGTGCATAATAAATGTTCAATATATTAATATTTTCTTTATAAATAAAACAATAATAATTAAATTAACATTGGTCTCAGAAGAAATGCACAAGCCTTACAACCCATGGTAGACTTCCTTCCTTCTAGAAATCTAAGAAACACCTTTCTGTTAAAACTGTTCTTTCTTTCTGAAACATTTATTTTTTTTAGTTTTAAAAGATATTTTAAACTTAATTTATTTTACTTTTTTTGTATTGGGATTCAATATAAGGGCTTTGAGCAAGCTAGGCAGGCAAATTCTCTGACTGACATCACCATCTGCTAATATATCTTTTTAATTGCAAAATAAATGGCACGTCCTAGGATACACAGTATTTTCATCACTGAAAGTGCTAAAAGACCTAGTGCTAGTTAATTGCTGGGCAAGATGAATCTACAGAGGACTAAAAGATAATCATGATGCTACCTAATACAAATGATCTTCAGTATCTATTTTATAGATAATGAAATTGAGGTGTCTAAGATAACATAGCCACTAAAGTAGTAGAGGGTTTTATCCAACTCTGTGCCATCTTCCCATTAAGCATACTAGATTCAGTTTTTCATACTGTAATGTGTGATCACTGGACTCTGCTTTATTCAAGTAAGGATAAGGGGAAAGGATGGTGAGTACTAGATTTTGAGCTATGGAACCGAAAAGCTGAAAGATGTATAAAAGAATTCAGTGAGTCCAATGGGACCACTTAAGTCAAACTGTGTGTGTGTGTGTGTGTGTGTGTGTGTGTGTGTGTGTGTGTGTGTGTGTATGTGTGTGTGTGTTGTTTTTCAGGACAGACTTAAAACATTGCACTTTGACTCATGAGTTCTTATTTTCTTGAGGTTTCAAGGGACTTCAAGATCAGAGCTGGCCCCAAAGCTCCCAATTTGTGGTGGCTTTGCCAACATGAGGCAGTTCTACCTGTTTTAACCTACAGGGGCTACTTGATTTTGTTTACTACCATGGGCACTATTTATGTCACTTGTTTAATTTATCATCATAGACATGTTCAAAAAGTAGTAGAGAGGGAATGTGGAATCATTTGGGGACAAGTGTGAACAAGTCACATTTATTAACTTAGGAAATAATATTACTTGCATGGAAGACTTTAAATACTAACAAGAACTGATGGAAATTCAATGAGGAAGGGTTGTTTTAAAGAGGGATTTCACACATAACAATTGCCTCTCTATGAGAAGTGACTGAATATCTGAGCAGAAAAACTATATGCAAATATTGAAGGAATATTTTGCTTACTTGTATGCCCTGATCTGGAGGAAGGTAAGACAGAAAAGTTCAAGAAGGCTTGAAATTAAGGAGTTCTTGGAAAGACTATGAAGCACTCCCTTTTGAATACAACTAACTGTATGGCAAGAAGATCAAAGCCACAGGAGGGGAAAAAAAGGACAAGAAAGAAGGTATAATAAGAAAGTAATATAGAAAATAAAAATACATAATAAAAAAAGAAAGAAACATCCCTCTTCAAAAAAAAAAAAAAAGTAAGCTGTTGATACCAAGGAGGCTTGCTGTTCTATTTAACCACATCACTGCTTGTCTTAGGCTTTTATTACTGGAAACAGACACCATGATCAAGGCAACTCTTATAAGGACAACATTTAATTGGGGCTGGCTTACAGGTTTAGAATTTCAGGCCATTATCATCAAGGTGGGAGCATGGCAACTTCCAGGCAGGCATGGTACAGGAGGAGCTGAGAATTCTACATCTTCATTCGAAGGTTGCAAGGAGGAGACTGGCTTCCAGGCAGCAAGATTGAGGTTATTAAAACCTACACCCAGAGTGACACACTTACTCCAAGAAGGCCACACTTACTCTAAAAAGGCCACACCTCCTAATAGTGGCACTCCGTGGACTAAGCATAGGCAAACCATCACGCTGCTTAAGATGAGATCTCTGCCTGGAACAAAACTCTTACTTGACTTTATTTGCCTCATACTCATCCTTTTATCCTTCTACACATAATCCATTCTCCACTATGATTCCATGGTCTCTCAGATCATGTTAAAGTGATTGGCTCATTTATCCCTTTTCTGTCCTGCGTTAAGAATTTTCTCCCTTCCCCTGAATTCCAATCATTTCTCTCCCTCCCCATTCTCATCTTCTTCTTCATCCTCCTCTCCACTTTCTTCGTCTCTCTCGTTTTTCTCTAAATATTTTTGAAGACTTAATACAGTCTAAGGAAAATCAAAGAATAAATGTAGACAAGCAATTCCTCTGCCTGGCTTCACCACATCAGGAAGTGATTCAGTTTCTTATGTGATGTTATTTTAAAGGCCATCAGAGAAAATGAAATCTTCCAGTGTTGCTGGCATAGAGAGTATTGTATAATAAATAATTCATTTGGGCTTGGAATTCCCTGAGTTATGGACTGTCTTTGCTGTGCTAATTAAAGAGTCAAAGTTTAAGGATAAAGGTGCCAAAAAACCTAGCAACATAATTAGAAGATTGGAGCTAAAAGGAAACCTTTCATAGAAGTTGGAGAGGCTATGGAATACATATAATTGTATGGCCAAAGATTTAACCAAACATGCCTGTATAATGAAGCTTGGTGCTGGACATTTTAATGTGTTACAAAGGTGAAATGTCTAGATTTCACAAAGATAGTGTTGGAGGCTTTGTATTGTTCCTATCACCAAGACCTTGCCTCATATATCTCTTCACGTGGTTCTTCATTTTTGTCATTCCTAATAAATTGTTATCAGTGTAACACATAATGAAGCATTAAACCTTAAAGGATTATGTGATAGCTTGACTTTGTAGCTGACTAGGAAAAAGCATAACTTTGTTTTATTTCCATTGATGGCCAGCATTTGAACTTGGAGTAGTTTTGTGGGACCCAGCCCTTAACTACAGTATTTAGTGTCCAAACAAACCAAATTAAACTTCTTTGTCCTTATCTTGTGATGGTAGCAGTAATTCTATACAGATAAATTCAGGATGGAATGGATAATCACAGTAAACCTAGCTGGCATCAGATAAATGATATAAGAACATAATAGTATATTATGAAGCATTGGCTTGGTAACAACAGAGCAAGAATCAAAGATAAATACCAACAATTTATGAAATCAGAAGATTATTCTTGTCTATTATGTATTCTAACTAAAGTAATTCCAAGGATCTTTAAATGTGTGAGAGATAAGTGGGTGAAAAAGCCTGAAAAATAATGTGACATGAGAATTACTTGATTGGCCATTGCTGCATTTGAAGGTGGGATAAAAGAAGCTATTAGCTAAGGTATATAGGTAACTTTGAAGCATAGGAAAAGGAATAGAGTTCCCTACCACTGTGAACTCTACTTCAGACTTATATTAAAATTACATAGCCGCTTAAGGAGAATAATATAGACTTATATCTTCTTTACTGTCCACCTTTAGCTACATTGGCTTCTATTGTGTTCTGATTGGATACAGAATATTATTTTGATTATTCTACATTTGTTGAGAGTTGCCTTGTGTCCTTATATGTGAAGAGCTTTGGAGAAGAATATGTATTCTTTATTGTTCAGATGGAGTGTTCTATATGTCTGTTAGATCCATTTGGTTTATGATGTCATGAAATGCCAATGTTTCTCTGTTTATTTTTTGTTCAGATGACCTGGAGCCGACTCCAACAAGCTGTCCTCTCACTTCCAGGTGCTTGAAATGGCATACATATGTATGTGAGCACACACTATAGAAAGACAGAGACATATATAAACAGTGTAAATGTAATATTTTAAAATTTAATTAAATATTTAATATTTATTTAAATTTAATATTAAATATTAATTAAATATTTAAGATTATAATCTTAAATATTTCCAATGAAAACTACAAACTTGGTTATCTTCACTAGTAAATACTATCATATATTCAAAAAATGAATGCCAATTCTTTACAAATTTTTTAAACATCTAGAGATAGGAACTCACTTCTATTCATTTTATAGGTTCAATGTAATGTTGATATATGAATCTGACAAAGACATAACAAGGAAAGTAGAAATCAATATTCTTTTTAAATATGGCTGTAAACATCTGTTGTGTAACATTTTCATCAGAGATTGAAACATTTCATCCTGCAGGGGAAACTCTTTAAATAGGAAGGTAAACAATTCAAAATAGCCTCAGGAAATCCCTAAAACTGACCAGATTCACTAAGCCTTTCCCTGCCAGAGTAAGCTGAGCCAAGCTTCACTGAAGACTCCCAGAGGAGTGAAGCTGCCATGAAGACTCAGGCAAGTTGACCTGCAAAGAAAACTCTGAGACTAGACCATCTTCTTAGAAGGAGCAGAAAGCAGCTAGTATGCCTAGAACAGGTATAAACCAACTGAGCCCTCTGCAAGGGGCAATTGACAACCTGTTGAGGTCTCCTGCAGATTGTGGACTGTGCTCCAAGTTCTCACCTTTATTAGTTGTCATACATATTGGGGTAGGCATTGGTGATGTAGCTGTCTTTTTTTTTTTTTTTTTTGTCTTTTTTTTTTATTTGATATAATTTATTTACATTTCAAATGATTTCCCCTTTTCTAGCCCCCCCCCACTCCCCGAAAGTCCCGTAAGCCCCCTTCTCTTCCCCTGTCCTCCCTCCCACCCCTTCCCAGTTCCCCGTTCTGGTTTTGCCAAATACTGTTTCACTGAGTCTTTCCAGAACCTTCTGCTTCTATAAGTAACCCCAATAAAATTCATTGGTTCACCCTGTTAGATTTTGGTGGTATCTGTACTTTGGTCTGTCTTGGTTTTGATATCTGGAATGAATAAATATGTGTGTTACATGTCCTCAGGAAAAGTTTTGTCACACAAGAACATCTTCACAGCAAAACACCAGCAAAATATGGAAATCCAACATCTTCGCACAGACATACATTCAGTAAAAACACCAACACAGAAAAAAAAACCAGCAAAACAAATCCATTATCACATGAGTATTCCTATATACCATGACAAGAAGGATTTATCTTAGCAACATAAAGTTGGGACAACATAACAAGGTCAATGCAACATAGCATGATAGTAGAATATAGGACAAAAATTCACATGAAAATCAAAAGATGGGCAAAAGGAATTTGACAAAGCATAACACACATTCATAGTTAAAATTCTTAAGAGATTTATCAAATTCAGAAAATTTCTGAAGAACTTCTGTTTTTAAAACTATAGCTATATATACCACAGTTTCTGTATCCATTCCTCTGTTGAGGAACATCTGGGATCTTTCCAGCTTCTGGCTATTATAAATAAGGCCGCTATGAACATAGTGGAGCATGTGTCCTTATTACATATAGGAGCATCTTCTGGGTATATGCCCAGGAGTGGTATAGCTGGGTCCACTGGTAGTACTCTATCTAATTTTCTGAGGAACTGCTAAACTGATTTCCAGAGTGATTTTACCAGCCTGCAATCTCACCAAAAATCGAGATGTGTTCCTTTTTCCCCACATCCTCTCCAGCATCTGCTGTCCTCTGAGTTTTTCATCTTAGCAATTCTGACTGTTGTAAGGTGGAATCTCAGTGTTGTTTTGATTTGCATTTCCCTAATAACTAAGGATGCTGAGCATTTCTTCAGGTGCTTTAGGGCCATTTGAGTTTTCTCAGTTGAGAATTCCCTGTTTAGCTCTGTACCCCATTTTTAATAGGGTTATTTGACTCTCTGGAGACTGACTTTTTGAGTTCTTTACATACATTGGATATTAGCCATCTATCAGATATAGGGTTAGTAAAGATCTTTACCCAATTTGTTGGTTGGCATGTCCTATTGACCATGTCCTTTGCTTTACAGAAGCTTTGCAGTTTTATGAGGTCCCAATTGTTGATTCTTTTTCTTAGAGAATAAGTCATTGGTGTTCTGTTCAGGAACTTTTCCCCTGTGCCCATGTGTTTAAGATTCATCCCCACAAATGATTCAGCCTAAGTCTTAACAGTGTAGGTCAGGGTAGAGTGGAAAAGGAAATGGAAGAATAACAAGACCAAATGTAATAGATGTGTGTGTGTGTATGTGTGTTTCTGTGTGTGTGTGTGTGTGTCTGTGTGTGCGTGCCTGTGTGTCTGTGTGTGTTTCTGTGTGTCTGTGTATGCCTGTGAGCACACATGTGTGGAATAGAGGAAGGGAGCACACACCACAGCACACCTGTGGAGGTCAGAGGACAACTTTCTGGTGGGATCTCCTCTACTGTGGGATCCAGAACTCAAGTTCATGTCAGGCTTACCTAGAAAGTGTTTTTACCCACTGAGCATTTCCCTCTCCCTGCCTCCCTCTCCTTCCCTCCCTCCTTCCCTCCCTCCCTCCTTCCCTCCCTCCCTCCCTCCCTCCCCATGGTCTTAAAAAAGGATTCGTCCCCACTTTTTCTTCTATAAGCTTCAGTGTGTCTGGTTTTATGTGTAGATCCTTGATCCACTTGGACTTGAGCTTTGTACAAGGAGATAAGAATGGATCGACTTGCCTTTTTCTGCATGCAGATCTCCAGTTGATCCAGCACCATTTGTTAAAAATGCTGTCTTTTTCCACTGGATGTTTTTAGCTCCTTTGTCAAATATCAAGTGACCGTACGTGTGTGGGTTCATTTCTGGGTCTTCAATTCTATTCCATTGAACTTCCTGCCTGTCTGCATACCAATACCAAACTGTTTTTTATCACGATTGCTCTGTAGTAGAGCTTGAGGTCAGGGATGGTGATTCCCCCAGAAGATCTTTTGTTGTGGAGAATAGTTTTTGCTATCCTGGGTTTTTTGTTATTCCAGATAAATTTGAGAATTGCTTTTTCTATATCTGTGAAGAATTGATTTGGGATTTTGATGGGGATTGCATTGAATCTGTAGATTGCTTTCGGCAGATGGCCATTTTTACTATATTGATCCTGCCAATCCATGAACATGGGAGATCTTTCCACCTTCTGAGACTTTATTTGATTTCTTTCTTCAGAGGCTTAAAGTTCTTGTCATATAGATCTTTCACTTGCTTCATTAGGGTCACACCTAGGTATGACATATTATTTGGGACTATTGTGAAGGGTGTCATTTCCATAATTTCTTTCTCCTCTTGTTCATCCTTTGAGTAGAGAAAGGCTCCTGATTTGCTTGAGTTAATTTTATATCCAGCCACTTTGTTGAAGTTGTTTATCAGCTTTAGAAGTTCTCTAGTGGACGTCTTGGGGTCACTTAAGTATACTATCATATCATCTGCAAATAGTAATATTTTGACTTCTTCCTTTCCAATTTGTGTGCCTTTAACCTCCTTTTGCTGCCCGATTGCTCTGGCTAGGACTTCAAGTACTATATAGAATAGATAGGGAGAGAGTGGGCAGCCTTGTCTGGTCCCCAATTTTAGTGGGATTGCTTCAAGTTTCTCTCTGTTTAACTTGATGTTGGCTACCAGTTTGCTGTATATTGCTTTCAGCATGCTTAGGTATGGGCCTTGGATTGCAGATCTCTCCAAGAATTTTATCATGAAGGGATGCTGGATTTTGTCAAAAGCCTTTTCACCGTCTAATGAAATGACCATGTGGTTTTTTTCCTTTAGTTTGTTTATGTAGTGGATTACATTGAAAGATTTCTGTATATTGAACCATCCCTGCATCCCAGGGATAAAGCCTACCTGATTGCAGTGAATTATAGTTTTGATGCATTCTTGGATTTGCTTGGCCAGGATTTTGTTCAGTATTTTTGCATCAATGTTCATGAGGAATATTGGTCTGAAGTTCTCATGGAGTACTATTCAGCTATTAAAAACAATGAATTTATGAAATTCTTAGGCAAATGGATGGATCTAGAAAGTGTCATCCTGAGTGACACAACCAAATCACAAAAGATCACACATGGTATGCACTCACTAATAAGCAGAAGTTAGCCCAAAAGCTCAAAATAAACAAGTTACAATTCACCCAGCACAGGAAGCTCAAGAAGAAGGAGAACTTAAGTAAGGGTTCTTTGGTTCCTCTAAGAATGGAACATAATACTCATAGGAGCAATAAGGGAGACAATGTGTGGAGCAGGGGCTGAAGTAAAAGTCACCCAGAGACTGCCCTACCTGGGGATTCATCCTATAAATAGTCAAGAAACCCTGACATTATTAAGGACGACAAGAAGTGTATACCAAAAGGAGCATGCAATGGTTGTCTCCAGAGGGGCCCTGCCAGTGCCTTACAAATACAGAGGCAGATGCTAACAACCAACTATTGGACTGGGCATGGGTTGCCCAATGGAGGAGCTGGAGGGTGGTCCAGAAAAGCTGAAGGGGCTTACAGCCCCATGGGAAGAACAATGATTTCGGCCACCCAGATGCTCCAAGACTCCCAGGGACTGATCCATCAACTAAGGGTCACACATGGTTCCAGCCAAAAGTGTGGCAGAGGAAGGCCTTGTTGGGCATCAGTGGGAGGAATAGTCCTTGGTCAGGTGAAGGCTCAACAGAGGCCCCAACAAAGGGAAACTGAGGGGGGTGGAGGTGGGAGTGTGTCTGGTGGAGGGGCATATATGTGGAGGCAGGGGGAGGGAGGAGGGGTTGGGGGTCTTTGGGGAGGGGGAAATTGGGAAAGGTTTTACCATGGCAATGTAAATGAAGATGATATTCAATAAAAACAAAACAAAACAAAAAAAACTATAGCTAAGGTATCCCTTCCTAGTCCACCTTCATCCCTTATGGACTCAACCTTGTGGCAAGAACCCAAGTTCCTCTAGCCTTTCAGCTATACCTTCTAGCCATTCAACATGCCTTTGTGATTCTCTGTGAAACTGTAGAACAGCTCTCTATTAGGATGCCACAATCTCTACCACAATTGACTGGGAACCAAGTAGACTACCTGTGACTTCCTTCTCTCCTCTATTCTGGCCTGAAATTCCCATTTCCACACCACATATATACTAGAGAAAAGATAGTATCTTCAACAAATGGTTATTTTTTTCCCTGAATGATCAGAATGTATAGCTGCACATAGAAGAATGGAAATAGATCCTTATCTACCATCCTAAGTAAAACTGAACTCCAAATAAGCCAAAGATCTTAACATAAGACAAGATACCATGAATTTGATAGAAGAGAATGTCAGGAATAGGTTCAAACTCATCAGTACAAGAAAGGACTTACTGAACATGATCCAATTGTGCAGGCATTAAGAACAACAATTAATAAATTGGACCTCATGTATCCAGAAACTTCTGTATAGCAAAGAACACCATCATTCAAGCAAAGCATCAGCCTACAGGATGGAGGAAACATTGCCAATTATAGAGGGTTAGTATATAAACCATATAAAAAGCAAAATAACAAAATAAAAACACAACCTGAAAATCAAGAAATCAAATTAACCCAATTAAGAATGGGATATAGATCTAAACAGAGATTTCTCAAAAGATGGAAAAATGACTGGGATTCACTTAAAAGAATGTTCAACATCCTTAGTTGTCAAGGAAATACAAAGTAAAACTACATTGAGGTTTCATATTACTCCAGGCAGAATGGCCAAGATTAATAAATGACAACGGGTGCTAGCAAGGATGGGGAGAAAGAGGACAATTATTCCTTGCTAGTGACAGTGTATACAGTTAGAGCCACAATGGAAATCATCATGCAGAAACAAATGCTGATAATAGATTTACTACAAATCCAATTATGTAACTCATGGACACATAACTAGAGGATTCTACCACTTATTACAGAGGTACTTCCTATTCACATTAATTGCTGCTCAGTTCGTAATAGCTTGAACTGGAAGTATCATTGATGTACAATGACAGTATACTACATTTATAATGGAATATTATTCAAATGATAGAAAATGAAATTAGGAAATTTGCATGTAAAGGGTACATCTAGAAACAATAATGATAATTATATGTGAATGTTAGTTTTTAAGTGTTTTATATGTGTGCTATAATTTGAATAGTCACAGATATTATGTTAAGTACCTAATAAGGTACCAGTAGGTAGGAGAAAATACACCAAGAAAGGAGCAGTAGAATATAGTTTTGCAACCCTGAGATGTCACCTCACACCAGTCAGAATGACTAAGGTTAAAAACTCAGGAGACAGCAGGTGTTGGCGAGGATGTGGAGAAAGAGGAACTCCTTCACTACTGGTGGGATTGTAAGATGGTACAACCACTATGGAAATCAGTCTGGCGGTTTCTAAGAAAACTGGGCATGACACTTCTAGAGGACCCTGCTATACCACTCCTGGGCATATACCCAGAGGATTCCCCAGCATGTAATAAGGACACATGCTCCACTATGTTCATAGCAGCCTTATTTATAATAGCCAGAAGCTGGAAAGAACCCAGATGCCCCTCAATGGAGGAATGGATACAGAAAATGTGGTATATTTACACAATGGAATACTACTCAGCAATTAGAAACAATGAATTCACAAAATTTTTAGGCAAATGGTTTGATCTGGAAAATATCATCCTAAGTGAGGTAACCCAATCACAAAAGAATACACATGGAATGCAATCATTGATAAGTGGATATTAATTAGCCCTGAAGCTCTGAATACTGAAGATACAATTAGCATATCAAATGATTCCCATGAAGAAGGAAGAAGAGGGCCCTAATCCTGGAAAGGCTTGATCCAGCATTGTAGGGGAGTACCAGGACAGAGAACAGGGAGGGGGAAAGATAGGAGAATGGATAGAGAGAAGAGGACTTATGGGACATATGGGGAGGGGGTCTGGGAAAGGGGAAAGCTTTTGCATTGTAAACAAATAATATAGAAAATAAATATTAAAAAAATAGTTGCCAAAAAGCAAATATCTAATAAAAATACACAAAAATAAAGGAGCAGGTATGCTCAATAAAGTGCTAGCCTTGTGAAGCTTAAATTCTATATATTTTACCATAAATCAATTGAAGCTTTGTATAAGTTTTGCATATGTACTTGTGATATATATGTATGTATATATATATAATATGTACACACAAACAAATAAATACATATGCATATATCTCAAAAAGAATATAGTTTTGTTGAAAAATAGGGAGAAAACTTGAATTAGAAGATTAAGTGGGGAGGTGGATGAGAAAGCAAGATAAAGGAGGAACTATGGGGAGGGATAGCTAATACTAATGGCCTCTTGAATATCATATGGAAACATATGACTATAAAACTTCCTAAAATATATACAAATATAAAATAAATTTAAATAGAGTCATCATATAATGGGGCAGACAATCCCCATCTAGATATCTTAGTGCCAGGAATGGGTTGTGTCATTGGACAAAGAGGACTTATAGAATGGCCCCCAAATCACAAACTTTTTTTTGGAAAGGTCATGTCCTCATTTTATACAGACTCCCTCTCCTAGCAGCTAATGATTACTATTAACTCCTCAGCTAGGCGTGGGATTTCATGCCCAATTCCCTTCTCCATTGCTGGGTATTGTGCATGTTTTTTTAAAACATTATTAGATATTTTCTTAATTTACATTTCAAATGTTATCCCCTTTCCTCTTTCCCCTCTGAAAGTCCCGTATCCCCTCCCCCTCACTAACCCACCCATTTCCCCTTCCCTGACCTGGCATTCCCCTACACTGGGGCAACAAGCCTTAACAGGACCAAGGGTCTCTCCTCTCATTGATGTCCCACTAGGCCATCCTCTGCTACATAAGCAGCTGGAGCCATGGGTCCCTCCAAGTGTACTCTTTGGTTGGTGTTTAAGTCCCTGGGAGCTCTGAGGGGTCTGGTTGGTTAATATTGTTGTTCCTTCTAATGGGTTGCAAACCCTTCAGTTCCTTGGGTCCTTTCTCTAACTCCTCCATTGGGGACTCTGTTCTCAGTCCAATGGTTGGGTGCAAGCATCCCTATCTGTATTTGTAAGGCAGAGCCTCTCAGGAGACAGCTATATAAGGCTCCAGCTATATGAGGCATTCACTTCTTGGCATCAGCAATAGTGTCTGGATTTGGTGTCTGTATATGGGATTGATCCCCAGGTAGGGCAGTCTCTGGATGGCCTTTCCTTCAGTTTCTGCTCTGCACTTTATCTCTGTATTGCTTCCCATGGGTACTTTGTTCCCCCTTCTAAGAATTACCGATTAGAAGTATCCTCCATACTTTGGTCTTCCTTCTTCTTGAGATTCATGTGTTCTGAGAATGTAGTCTGCACAGTACAGGAGGAGAAAACTAATCAATGCCACCCACATAAAAACTCTGTGACTTACAATAGCAAGACATAATGGTACAATAGTGCTTTCAATGTTATGTGAGCAATCAAACATGTTTTAAAGTTAGATTTAAAGTCTCATCTATGAGATGAAACCCATACATGATACTACTAAAGTGTCCAACAACTTGAGACTAGATAGATCATTGGCCTATAAGAAAACCTAGTATTTAGCAAACTAATGTTTGCTAAAAGAACATAGCAATAAAATGACTCCTAATGACATATTGCTGTATTCATGTATCAGAGTCTCACTCAACCCTCCTTACAGAAGCTTTTTCTTGCAGTAGATAGTAATTAAAATCAATTTGAGAAAGAATGACATCTTCATATCTAAATTTCTAATCTTCTGAACAAAGCACATTTTATTTCTGGATTTCAGCATGTCAACTCAGATGGCACGTTGGGGTCATCATTGCTCACAAAGCATAATTCTTGATTTATTTAAATCCTTACTTTCGGCAATATTTTAGATTCATGCATGAAGTCTATTATTTTATCAGCTTTGTCACAAAGAAAATAATTAATATTTTATTTTTAATGTATTTTATATTTTAAGTTATTATGTATGATTGATAACATATAGACAATCAAGTTTAAAGTATGGCCCTTATAGTTTACATCCTAGATGAACTCATTTATGGGCTAGTAGTTTTTTTCTGTTTGGTATCATGGAATCTGTGAACAAAAAAGAAAGTTATTTGGTCTGGATATCTTTTATAATTTTATTCTTATTCCATTACACTGATCAGAATTTCTTGTCTATGTTATCTAATGATGATATCAAATTTTCATGTATTTTTCCTTATCTTAGGGGAAAATTATTGCCTTTACCATTAACGAGGGTATTAGATGTAGTATTATTCAATGGCTTTTTTCATTCAACACATTTTGATCACATTCTTTCCTTTCCCACAACTGCTCCAAGATCCTTCCCACATCCTTATGTATTCAACTACATGTTTTTTCTTTCCTTGAGGGAAAAAACAGTAAACCAAAACAAACAAGTATATATATGCTCATTCTCTAAACAACTCTAAATATAGAAAGCATGAAAGAGATAGGAATAGAATTTATTGGTCTTGGATACTAAAAATAATTATATATATTTATATTATATATATTATTATAAAATATGAAGGTATTTTATAATAATGAAAACTGTAGAAGCAAGACAATTATAGTTATAGATTTTTAAAATGTTGCATTTTAAATAAAAATTCCTAGGCAAAGATCAAGGCAGTCTTTATACAATAATAAAGTTTTCAATGCAATATTGTATTTATAAACATGTATGCACCCAATCACAAAAATACATAAGCAAATATTTACAAATGTGAAGACAAACAAACATTGTACTCAGCTGTGGGAAAAGTACTGTTTTTCTCCTCTACCTTTTGTTCATCACTGTTGTGTCATTGAGTTCATTCCCATAGGTCTATTGCATACTGAGTGTTGGGGGCTTTGCAAAGGCTTTCTCACCCTGTAGTATATGGTCTGACCACCCAGGATTTTCTTTGCAATATTGGTGCAAACTGACATGGCCACTCTCTTCCAAACTATTCTATTCTGCATGCCTCAAAGTACACTATCACATAGATTATATCAAGCACAAACAGTACTTGGACATCTTTAATCCTCAACTATAGCACTCTCTGCATGTTTTGGTGGCTAAACATGATAAAATGAAGCCACAAAAAGCAAACTCTGATGTGGTCCTAGTTGTAGAGAGTATCCTGGAGCCCTTTTATGATATGATTCTGTCCAGAAATGTCTTTAATATCAATGTGCATTTCTGTACTTTTGAAAGTGAAGTGATGCTGTGAGGTGGTCAAATAATTAATGATCTTAATTGGGGTAATTATTTTCACACACATTCATATATATATATATATATATATATATCATACTGTGAACTATAAATACATACACAGTTTAAAAATATTTTAATCTTATATCAATAAAACTAGAAAATGTATTGTTAAGAGTTTATGCCAAATATACTATAAAGCTGTGTGTATATATATTATGTATATAACTATATCCCTCCAGTCCCTCCCAGTACCCCTTTTTTGCTTTCTCTCAGAAGAGAAGATCGCTGCAATGGGCCTCAGTAAATAAATGTGAATGTGGGATGGAAGTTATAGCGAAGAAGAGACTCAAGGGAGGCGTCAATCAGGTTGTTACGTGTTATGCTTGAAATCCCACCTTATTAGTCACTCTCTTCTCTCCTCTTTCTCTTCCCATATTCTTCCCTCATTTCCCTCTTCATCTTCATTCTCTTGTCCCCTCCTTCCTGCCTCAGCTCTCTCTACTTTTTTTCCCTTTTCCTTATTTAAACCCTCAGTTGCTGGTTAAATATTGTCCTTATATGTCTGGAACTACTACTCAATAGGTATACCTTGATTGGTCTTAGCAAACATAGTTTTCTTTCTATGCTGGTTTGAGCCCCCTAGACTCTGGCCAAGTGTCACTGAGTTGAGCTGTGTGCTGGAACTGCCTGAGTCCTAGATTCAACCATCTTTTTTTGCCTGGCATGAACTACTCATCACACTCTACTGCCTTTCCTAGGTTGTCTATTTCCCATACATTTACACAAATGTACTTTACACAAACCACTTATCTGCTACTTCCATTCCACTCCTCCAGCATACAGACGGCCCTGAAACCACAGTGACTCCTGAAGAATAAGCAATCATTACACATATCTAAGAACTAGAATGGTACTCATAAACCTTGTCCAATTAACTCAGGGTGAGAAAGATTCTTGTCCCTAGAACAGCCAATGTTTTATTTCCTAGAATGTCAGAGCTAATGGCTTCCTCAGAGATTATTGTCTTACGACGAAGTTGCTGCGGAGAATAAGTAGATTTTCCTAGATGTCTCTACTAATTAGTAAAAACTGGGATTAGGTACAGTTTCTTAAGCCCCAGGTCTGCCTTCTTTCCATTATATTAAGCTCTCAAGAGAATATTGTTCTGATCCCTGTTGCTACATCCCAGAAAAAAAATTTTGTCCTCATGTGGCTATTTTTCAGGAAATTGAAGATGTGAAGATAAGGGAGATTTAGAGACCTATTACAGTGATTAATCAGCTACTGAGAACTACAGAAGAAATAAGTAACACACAAGGCTCACAGAACACCCAACAGCATAGTAGCAGTGTTTTTCCTGAACCTGTTTGTCTGTGAAATTCATTTTTAACTCTTTTATTTGAATAAATGGTCTCAAAATATATTTTACAGCCATTTTTATGTTTTCAAAATAAAATGTAAGTACAACTTTTCCTCCTTCCCTTTCTTATTGTTTAACGTGGAGTCCTAGAGAGGTTTACCCATCCTTTGTTAGCATGTCAATGGGTCCTGTCCTTATTCTTGTCCAAATTTAAATTTTAATTACTAGAAACATAGCATGTATTTACTGAGAGCTATGAGATTATATACAGTAGTACAATATTTAAATGATGAATACCTTCAGCTCCTCAAATATTTAATATTTATGATGAAAAGTGTCAAAATCTTAGTTTTTAAAGAACTTCACACCTATTATTATGAATTAGTTTCCTTCCTGTGCAATATTGCCCCTCAGCTTCGTGCTCCTGTCTGACTCTATCAGTAATGAATGAATGTTTTCCCCAACTCTACTCTCCATGTCCTCTAATTATACCTTTCTCTTCCATTGTTTTGTTTTATTTCCTTTGCTTCCTCCTTCCCTCCCTTCTTCTTTCCTAAAAATGAAACAGAACTATATCTTAAATTTTGTTGGCTTTATGCTCATTCATTTATGTTAAAACACTGTACTTGGTTTTAACAGGTTGATTTTATATCCTATGTTCTTCCTGAATTAACATTCTTTTTATAAGATTTAGTTTTAGACTTTTTAGGAAATTCCATGAAGATAATTATATCATCTTTATAAAGGAACGTATTTATTTCTTCTGGTACATAAACCTTTATTTTCCTGCTTTTTTGCATTGCATAAAACTCAATTTATTGCTTAAAAGGCAGTTGTTGTTCATCATTTACTGTAATGTTAGCTTCAGGTAGTTTTCAAATGTTCTTTATGCTGAGGAAATTCCCTTCTGCTTCTTTTTTTTTTTCTAAGAGAAATTATCATGAATGAATGAATGTTGAATTTAATCCAATTGCTTTCCTGAATAAGTTGTTATTACCATGCATTTTTCTTTGCAGGCTACTAATATGCTGAATAACACATGTTTTCAGACTTGAACCAGACTTGCATCTCTAGAGTAAGTGCTATTTGGTTATGGTGTATATATATATATATATATATATATATATATATATATATATATATACACATATACATATATATATATATATGTGTGTGTGTGTGTTTTGATATAGATATACACACAAACACATATATGTGTGTGTGTCTTTACCTGTGGGTATATACATACATATATATATATACATACATATATATATACATACATATATATATATATACACACACACACATGTTTATCTGAGTTCCATTCTTAGTATTTTGTTATGCATTTTTACACCAATGTCTATGAGGTATGCTGTCCACAAATTATATGCTATCTTTGGTTTGAGAAATAGGGTAATAGTAGTTTCAGAATTCTCACCACTATTTTCTCCTTAAGAGATGGTGAAGAAGTTAATTGGTCTTTAGAGGTTAGACTGAATTATCTAATGAAAACCATTGTGGTCTGGAGCTGTCTTGTCAGAAGCTTCAAACCAGGAAATTGGTGCAAGGAATAGAGTCCATCTTTTCAAGTTTTAGTCAGTGGGGTATCATTGACCCACTACTAAACATGATAGAGCATTGTTCTGACTTTTAGTTACCCTCCAGAACTTTATGATAAGACCCAATTGTTGGCAATGCCACATAGTTGAGTCATGGGACATGGAGAAATCAAGTTGCTACTGACCTAGAACTTCATTCCTACTTGGTAACTTTGCTAGTTGTGGAAGGTTATATGTGTGCTGTCAAGGGTGAAAAGGAATCAACACTCTTATTGAGCTGTGAACTCTAGAAAGGAACAGGTTGTCAAGATATGTGTCCTGGAATAATAGGGGCATAAAGTTTATGGAAGTAACCAACCACATTCTGGTTAACGTCTACTCCACACCTGGTATCATTCACTGGGGTAAAAACCTGTGCCTGGGTGGGTTATAGATTCTAAGGGAGAACCTAGTTAATTAAACTTCCCCATAAGTTATTGTCTGTATATCCATAGATGGTTGCATCTCACAGCACCAATCGGAGAAGCTTTTTTTGTTTTTGTTTTTGGTTTTTGGTTTTTCATCACAGGGTTTCTCTGTGTAGCCCTGGCTGTCCTGGCACTCACTCTGTAGACCAGGCTGGCTTCAAACTCAGAAATCCACCTGCCTCTGCCTCCCAAGTGCTGGGATCAAAGGTGTGTGCCACCATGCCACCGCCTGGCTGTTTTTATGTTTTGCAATAGTTAGAAATTAATGCAGAGATCCACCACTGGTCAAGATGCAGAGAATAAGACTATGAATAATAGATTCAAAATGAGCCACCCTTCATGCTCAGTGATCATCTCAGAAGAGAGGGTTGAAAGACGGCAAACACTAGAGACAGGAGACAGCTGCAGCAAAATAATATTTGCAAACACAACAGTGATGCTGCACATATGAAATCCCAGAAGGTGTGACTGCATGCAAAAGATCAAGCCAGGCAACATTCCAGCATGCACAGAGAGGGTGCCATCAAGTTCCACTGCTAGCTTAGAAGCTATAAGCAATTGATGGCATCTGGGAGAGGGATAATCACTTTTGTTTAAGGCTATGTTACCAGAAATGGCATATAATGTTCCAGTAGATGATTCCATGAACATACAAGTAGCACTAGTGCAGTGTGGCCTTTTTTTTAAGTGTATATGAAGTTGGGAGGGAAAGGGGTGAAGGAGTTAGGGGAAGAATAGAAGGGGACAAAATGGGAGGATTTTAATCTAAATGCACTATGGACATGTATGATGTTCTTACATCAGATTTTTTTTTTAAAAAATCATGTAAAATGTTATGATATGAAATCCCTGTTCCTTATTGAGTCGTGACAGTTTTATTTACAGCTTATTTCTATTATCTCCTCTTTTTACTTTGAATTTGTGTTGCTTTTTATTGATTCTAAGGTTTGAAGTCATTGATTATCTATTTTACTTTCTTACAAGTATAAGCATGCAGTGCTTTGTTTTACCTTCTTGGTGTTATTTTACCTATGTCCTAAATATTTTGGTATGTTTTATCTGCATTTATATTCAGTGCAACATATTTTTTTTGGAGTTTTTGGGGTTTTTTTTGAGACAGGTTTCTCTGGATAGCTCTGGCTGTCCTGGAGATCACTCTGTAGACCAGGCTGCCCTCAAACTCAGAAATCCACCTGCCTCTGCCTTCCACAGTGCTGGGATGACAGGCATGCGCCACCACCGCCCAGCCATAATTTTAAAATTAACTTAATGATCCATTGATTATAATCTGAGTTGTCCATATGATTCTGGGTGTTGGACTATCAGATAGAGCATTATCTACCTACCAGGAACCATATCCTTAAAGAAAACTTACCCACAATTGTCCAGTTCTTTACTTATGTGCGTGTGTACGTGTGGGGGGATAATGAACCCATCGCTACTCCATGCTAGAATATGAACCGGGTTGACTATTTTTAGATCTTGTGTAGACAACTACAGCTGTTGAAGTTCATGAGTGCAGCAATCCCATCATGCCTAGAAGACAGACGCTCCCTGACCTCTGGTTCTTCCAGTCTTCTTGGCCCTCTTCTGTGGTGATTCCTAAGCCTTAGCATGGACACATTCTATAGATGTTCCATTTGTGCGCATGCACTGCATAGTCACTTATTCCTTCACTTTGACGAGTTGTGAGTTTCTGCATTAACCCCATCCACAGCATAAAAGTTGTTGTGATGAAGCCTGAGAGTTGCACTACAGTATGAATAGTATGAGATAGAAATTTAGAGGGCAGTTTTATACTATTTCCATTTAGCAAAATAATGGTAATATGGTTAGCCCAGAGGCTCCGATTATGGGTTTTTGGCCAGATTGTCACTATAAGGCATAGGCTCCCTCTTGTTAAGTGGGCCTTAAATCTAACCAGAAAACAGTTAATTGTTCCTGTAGTACTTATGCGCCCATGGCCATGCCTTACTGTGGCAGTCATGTTTGTATTTTACAGGGTTTGCAACTGGGTTATACTTTTTTTCTCATCCTGCAGTCTCATAGCACCTTCAGTATGTGAGAGGTATTCACCTCATCAGTGTTCACTTAATTTCTTCATGTCCTATGACTGGCGTCTGTTGATTGTGAGCAGTACTATCAAATTCTGCTGGGCAATCAATAGCAATAGCAATGGCAATTATTTTATATTGTTTTAGGGATCTCTGGCACACCTGTGACCAACAACTTGAAAGGAAGTGTCTCACATCTAGCCCTCGGTTTTTTATTTGGCAAACAATGGCTTCTGGGATGGGCATAATCCCTTGTGTAGGACAACTCCAATTATGAGCTTTTATATGAAAAATATGTATTTAATAAATAGTAGAGTTTCATATGGTTTCTCAAAGGGCCTGAGAGTTAGTTATTCCTCTCTGAACATCTTCCTCTGCTGTTCCTGTCCATTCCTCTACCCACTTAAATCTCTCTCTTCATTATTCCTCTCTTCCATTCATATCACCTGTCCAGCTTTTTAAAGATACTTCTTCCCTCTATCCACCAGTATGCCTTCTTTGCTTTTCTGGATACTACAGGTACTCCAAATGAAACAGAGAAATCTAATGATTTGATTTAAGCTCCACATAGGAGTGAGAAGGCCACTTTCTGGGTCTAGTTCACCTCATTTCAGGATTTTGTCTTTAAGCTCCATTCATTTACCTACAAATTTAAGATTTCCCTCCAGATAAAAAAATTCCACTGTATATAATTTCACATTTTCATTATCCACTCAGTTATTAGACACAGACTATATTCTTGTTCTAGCTGTTGTGAACAGAACAGTGATGAATTTCTGTAACAATGTAGAGTCCTTTGGGTATTCGCTCAGTGTTATAGCTGTGTTATATAGTAGATCTATTTCTAGGCTTTTTGAGGATTTCCCACACCAATTACCAGAGTGCAAGAGTGCTTCCCTTTCTCTACATCTGCACCAGCATGTGCTGTCACCTCCTTTTATAATCTTAGCTGTGCTGATTGGAGTAAGATGAAATCCCCACCTGTGTCTGGTGTGTATATATACTGAAAATATTAATTTCTTCTTGTGAAGCATAGTGTGACGTTTTTATTGAATCTGTATGCTGTTTTCAGTAGGATCATCATCTTCAAAATATTAATCCTACTAATCCATGAGAATAGGAAGTCTTTTTATATTCTATATCTTCTTCAATTTCTTCAGAGTTTCAAAGTTTTCATTGTATACATCTTTCCCTTCCTTGGTTAGGTTTATTTTAAGTTATTGCTTTAGGTTACTGTGAAAAGAATTATTTCCCTGATTTCTTTTTGTAATTAATTAATATTTTTCAACTCCATACTTTATTCCACCCACTCCTCTGACAGTTCCACGTCCCATACCTCCTCTCACCCCCTATCTCAACGTGGATGGCCCAGCCCCCACCCCACCTGACCTCTAAACTCCCTGGGGCCTCCGGTCTCTATATGTTTGTTTTTGATATGTAGGAAGCAACTGATTTCTGTATCTTAATTTTGTATCCTGATGCTTTGATGAATTTGTTTATCAAGCCTAAGTATTTTCTGGTGGAATTACTAAGATGTTTTATACAGAGAATCATATAATATGTAAATAATGATACTTTGACTTCTTTCATATATATGCATATACACACATATATGCATATATATATATATGTATATATATATTCCTTTTATTTCCTTCTCTTGTCTTACAGTTCTAGCTATGACTTCAAGCATGATATTGAATATGAGAAGAGAGAATGAATGTCTTTGATTTGTTCTTGGTTTTAGTGGAAATGTCTTGGGTTTTTTTCCATTTAGTATCATTATCTCAATATATTTTAAAATTTCTGTTTATATTTTTCCATGATGAATGGATTTAGAAGTATGCCATTTAGTTTTCAAATGCTTGCAAATGTCTCTATTCATTTTCTAATTAGAGTTAATTGTGACTGAAAAGCATAATCAGTATGACTCTATTGCTTTCAGTTTTGTAAGAGTTTACTTTATGGTCATGAGTATAGTCTAGTTTGGTTACTTTCTCATAGTATTTTACAGATAACATGCACTTTGTATATACATATATATTCTGCTGTTGTTATGTACATTATATATATGATGAAGACTTCCTTAATTCATTGTAAAGTTGAATTCTTCAATATCTTTTCTAAGTTTTTTATTTATTTTTTTATTAAATATCGTCTTCATTTACATTGCCAATGGTAAAACCTTTC
Source organism: Apodemus sylvaticus (assembly GCF_947179515.1). Taxonomy (NCBI): domain Eukaryota; kingdom Metazoa; phylum Chordata; class Mammalia; order Rodentia; family Muridae; genus Apodemus; species Apodemus sylvaticus. Next base: position 103,532,889 of record NC_067495.1, on the reverse strand, counting down.
CCGAAATCCCTCCTACCCTAAGACCACCAACTCCTCCCCTTCCTCTTTCCCCTTGCCTCCACATATATGCCTCTCCACCCAAAACACTCCCTCCTCCCCTCCACCTCGGTTTCCCTTTGTTGGGACCTCTGTTGAGCCTTTACCTGACCAAGGACCATTCCTCCCACTGATGCCCAACAAGGCCTTTCTGCCACATTTTTGGCTGGAACCATGTGTGCCCCTTGGTTGATGGTTCAGTCCCTGGAAGTCTTGGGGGGGTCTGGGTGGCTAAAATCATTGTTCTTCCCATGGGGCTATAAACTCCTTCAGCTCCTCTGGACCACCCTCAAGCTCCTCCATTGGGGACCCCATGCCCAGTCCAATAGTTGGTTGTTAGCATCTGCCTCTGTATCTGTAAGGCTCTGGCAGGGCCCCTCCGGGGACAACCATGGCATGCTCCTTTTGGTGTACACTTCTTTTTTTTTTTAATTTATTGATATATTTATTTACATTTCAAATGATTTCCCCTTTTCTGGACCCCCACTCCCCGAAAGTCCCATCAGTCCCCTTCCCTCCCCCTGTTTTCCCACCCAACCCTTCCTACTTCCCTGTTCTGATTTTGCTCTATACTGCTTCACTGAGTCTTTTCAGAACAAGGGGCCAGTCCTCCGTTCTTCTTGTACCTCATTTGATGTGTGGATTATGTTTTGGGTATTCCAGTTTTCTAGGTTAATAACCACTTATTAGTGAGTGCATACCATGATTCATCTTTTGAGTCTGGGTTACCTCACTTAGTATGATGTTCTCCAGCTCCATCCATTTGCCTAAGAATTTCATGAATTCATTGTTTCTAATGGCTGAATACTACTCCATTGTGTATATATACCACATTTGGTGGTATATATGGTGTCCTGTACGGCAAAGGACACCATCAAAAGGACAAATGGGAAACCAACAAATTGGGAAAAGATCTTCACCAATCCTACATCAGATAGAGGGCTAATATCCAATATATATAAAGAACTCAAGAAGTTAGACTCCAGAAAACCAAAGAACCCTATTAAAAATGGGGTACAGAGTTAAACAAAGAATTCTCACCTGAAGAACTTCGGATGGCAGAGAAGCACCTTAAAAAATGCTCAACTTCATTAGTCATTATGGAAATGCAAATCAAAACAACCCTGAGATTTCACCTTACACCAGTCAGAATGGCTAAGATTAAAAACTCAGGAGACAGCAGGTGTTGGAGAGGGTGTGGAGAAAAAGGAACACTCCTCCACTGCTGGTGGGGTTGCAAAATGGTACAACCACTCTGGAAATCAGTCTGGCGGTTCCTCCGAAAACTGGGCACCTCACTTCCAGAAGATCCTGCTATACCACTCCTGGGCATATACCCAGAAGACTCCCCACCATGTAATAAGGATACATGCTCTACTATGTTCATAGCAGTCCTATTTATAATTGCCAGATACTGGAAAGAACCCAGGTATCCCTCAACAGAAGAGTGGATGCAAAAAATGTGGTGTACATTTCTTATAGTCCATAGTAGTGTCAGGTTTTGTTGACTGTTTCTAGGATGAATCCCCAGGTAGGGCAGTCTCTGGGTGGCCTTTACTTCAGTCTCTGCTCCACACATTGCCTCCCTTTTTGCTCCTGTGGCTGTTTTGGTCCCTTTCTTAGAGGAACCGAAGCACCCTCACTTAAGTCCTCCTTCTTCTTGAGCTTGGTGAATTGTAACTTGTTTATTTTGAGCATTTGGGCTAATATCCGCTTATTAGTGAGTACACACCATGTGTGTTCTTTGTGATTGGATTGCCTCGCTCAGGATGACACTTTCTAGTTCCATCAATTTGCCTAAGAATTTCATGAATTTATTGTTTTTAATAGCTGAATATTACTCCATTGTGTATATATACACCATAGTTTCTGTATCTATTCCTCTATTGATGGACATCTGGGTTCTTTCCATCTTCTGACTATTATAAATAAGGCAGCTATGAACAAATTGGAACATCTGTCCTTATTACATGTAGGGGCATCTTCTGGGTATATGCCCAGGAGTGGTATAGCTGGGTCTGCTGGTAGTACTATGTCTAATTTTCTGAGGAATCACCAAACTGATTTCCAGAGTGGTTTTATCACCTTACAATCCCACCAACAATGGAGAAGTGTTCCTCTTTCCCCACATCCTCTTCAGCATCTGCTGTCCCCTGAGTTTTTCATCTTAGCCATTCTGACTGGTGTAAGGTGGAATCTCAGTGTTGGTTTGACTTGCATTTCCCTGATAACTAAGGATCCTGAACATTTCTTTAGGTGCTTTAGAGCCATTTGAGTTTTCTCAGTTGAGAATTCCCTGTTTAGCTCTGTATCCCATTTTTAATAGGGTTATTTGACTCTTTGGAGACTACCTTCTTGAGTTCTTTGTATACACTGGATATTAGGCCTCTATTGGATATAGGGTTCTTAAAGATCTTTTCCCAATTTGTTGGTTGGTGTTTTGTCCTATTGACTGTGTCCTTTGCTTTACAGAAGCTTTGCAGTTTTATGATATCCCATTCTTGTTCTTAGAGCATAAGCCATTGGTGTTCTGTTCAGGAACTTTTCCCCTGTGCTCATGTGTTCAAGATTCGTCCCCACTTTCTCCTCTGTAAGCTTCAGTGTGTCTGGTTTTATTTGTAGATCCTTGATCCACTTGGACTTGAGCTTTGTATAAGGAGATAAGAATGGGTCGATTTGCATTTTTCTGCATGCAGATCTCCAGTTAATCCAGCACCATTTGTTAAAAATGCTGTCTTTTTCCCACTGGATGTTTTTAGCTCCTTTGTCAAATATCAAGTGACCATATGTGTGTAAGTTCATTTCTGGATCTTCATTTCTATTCCATTGATATTCCTGTCTGTCTGCATACCAATACCAAACAGTTTTTATCACTATTGCTCTGTAGTAGAGCATGAGGTCACAGATGGTGATTCCCCCAGAAGATTGTTTGTTTTGGAGAATAGTTTTTGCTGTCCTGGGTGTTTTGTTATTCCAGATGAATTTGAGAATTGCTATTTCTTTTGATGGGGATTGCATCTGTAGATTGTTTTCGGCAAGATGGCCATTTTTACTATATTGATCCTGCCAATTCATAAACATGGGAGATCTTTCCCCCTTCTGAGACTTTCTTTTTTTTTATTCGATATAATTTTTTATTTACATTTCAAATGATTTCCCCTTTTCTAGCCCCCCACTCCCTGAAAGTCCCATAAGCCCCTTTCTCTTCCCCTGTCCTCCCACCCACCCCATCCCATTTCCCCGTTCTGGTTTTGCCAAATACTGCTTCACTGAGTCTTTCCAGAACAAGGGGCCACTCCTCCTTTCTTCTTGTACCTCATTTGATGTGTGGGTTATGTTTTGGGTATTCCAGTTTTCTAGGTTAATATCCACTTATTAGTGAGTGCATACCATGATTCACCTTTTGAGTCTGGGTTACCTCACTTAGTATGATGTTCTCTAGCTGTATCCATTTGCCTAAAAATTTCATGAATTCATTGTTTCTAATGGCTGAATAGTACTCCATTGTGTAGATATACCACATTTTTTGCATCCACTCTTCTGTTGAGGGATACCTGGGTTCTTTCCAGCATCTGGCAATTATAAATAGGGCTGCTATGAACATAGTAGAGCATGTATCCTTATTACATGGTGGGGAATCCTCTGGGTATATGCCCAGGAGTGGCATAGCAGGATCTTCTGGAAGTGAGGTGCCCCCTTCTGAGACTTTCTTTGATTTCTTTCTTCAGAGACTTAAAGTTCTTGTCATACAGATCTTTCACTTTCTTCATTTTGTCTAGTTCTCCCAATTATTGTTGAGAAGAATGTTGTAATCTCAGTCCATAGTTGCGGAGTTGACCATTTTAGTTCTGTCAAATTTGTATTTAATATTCTGTAACACTATTGTTTAATCCTCCTACGTTTTTCCACTGGGTTGATACTTCTGATATTATGTATTTCCTTCTCTATCCTTAGTAAATTTATATGTCTGAAGTCTAACCTGTATGACATTAACACAACTACTATTACTTATATAATGGTAATAAGATGTGTGTTATTCCTTTCTTCTTTTTTATTAATCATTTTATTTGCTTACATATCGATTGCTATTTTCATTTCCAGCTTCTCCTCCAGAAACCCCCATCCCATTCCCCTCCCACTGCTTCTGTGATGGTGTTCAACCACCCACCCATGCACTCCCACCTCACCACCCTGGCATTCCCCTACACTGGAGCGTGGAGCCTCCACAGGACCAAAGCCTCCCCTCCCATTGATGCCAGATAAGGCCTCTGCTACATATGTGGCTGGACTGGTGGTTTCCTCCATGTGTACTCTTGGCTGGTGGTTTAGTCCCTGAGGGTTCTGGGGGGGGGGTCTGGTTGGTCGATATTGTTGTTCTTCCTATGGAGCTGCAAAACCCTTCAGCTCTTTCGGTCCTTTCTTTAATTCCTCCACTGGGGTCCCCATGATCAGTCCGATGGTTGGCTGAGAGCATCCCCCTCTGTATTTGTCAGGCTCTGGCAAAGTCTCTCAGGAGACAGCTATATCAGCCTCCTGTCAGCATGCACTTCTTGGCATCCACAATATTGTCTGGGTTTGGTTGTATGAATATATTGGTAGTTAGCCTATGATTAGATCATATTTTGTTTCCAGCTTTCCAGTCTTTTAATTGCTATACTTAGATTGTTTAATGCAATTTTGATTTTGATATATTAGGGTTGCTTTCTGCTTGAGTCTTTGTTCTATTTTCCCTCTTCGCATTCTCTTTTCTCTACCTTAGTATAGCTTACTTTAGTATTCATTTGGATTCACACCAGGAAATGTTATACATTTTGCTTCAAAAAGGGAGAATAATAAGAACACCAAATGTGAGGGATAATTTATTTATTTATTTATTTATTTATTTATTTATTTATTTACTTTTCTTTCTTGTTTTGTTTTTTCCTGGAGCTTAATTATTCTTTCATTTATTGCTTTTCTGCCTTTTAGAAAACATTACTTAGGGAAGAACATTTTTCTTTGTTTGGGAATGACTTAATTTCCCCTACAATTATGAAGTATGTTTTCACTAGGTATATAATATAGGTTGCCAGTTTTATTGGTATTTTAAAAATGTCTGTAGTACTGGGTTTTGGTCTTTATATTTTATGTGTGTGGAAATTACTGATATTGAATTTGTTTGGACCCAGAACATAAGGTGCCATGTCTTATTATAGCAATATATTCTGTTATTACATTTTCAAAACTTTAGTTATATGTCTTGGTATAAATTTCTTTGAATTTTGTCATTTTGAGATTGCTCAAATTCTTGAACACTTGGCTATTTCTCATTTGAAGCTTCCTGTTTCTTTGTTAAACATATGTTTTATTTGGTTCCAATTTATAAGTATATATACCACATTTTATTTAAACATTAATCCATTCATGGGCCTATAGATTGATTCAATAGCTTATCTATGGTGAATAGTGCAGCAGTAATATGCACATGCAGATGTCTTTCATGTACAGATAGTCTGCCATGTATATTTTTATAAATAACCTGAAGAAAATTGCAAAAGGCTCCAGACACATTATAATGAAAAGAAGATTGAAATATTAAATATTCTTCTTTGATCAGTATTAAAATATCACCTTATGCCCTATAAATGTAGATAATTAAAATTAATCATTAGGGCTTGTTTTATAAAGTAAGTAAGTGTACTGGAGTGTTTTTTAAGCATTTGTGAGAAAAATCTAATACCACTGTCATCTTGGTGTCATATATCCATTGTCTTTAACCCGAGTTTGAGATCTTCACAGTTGTAGGTGCAGTGATTGAATTTACTAAAACCTAGATGTATTGTGTGTGCTATATCAGACTCTGATATCTTATTTACAACTTCTACTTTGATTGCTTCTTAAATTGCATTTAGAAAGGGCATTTCCCTTATTACTTCCAGGTGAGGTTGGAGGTCCAATTTTATCATTTATCTTCTTTTTAAGTTCCTTATTATCATGACGTTTAAGTTCCTTATTATTCTTGGGGGGGGGCTTCTAGTGCCTTCCTAGTTTACACAGATATTTCTTGGCTGAGAAGGATAAGGCAATTGTTACTTTTTTCCACATGTCACTGTATCTTTTGTGGGTAGTGCAGGGAAAATACAAACAGATTGTGCAGGTATTTCTTTGATGGTGGATACAATCTGCCTTGGGGTAAGGGTGAACTTAGTGTTGCTGATCTGTGAGGAAAGTTCTTAAACTTTGCTGTTTTCTGTGAACCCACTGCAGCAGGGAGGGGGAAGGATACCTCATTACTGTGGGATGCTGGTAGAATTCCAAGTTCCTCATGTAGTCTGAACTGGCATGTGGATATTCAAGGAGGTGTCTTTATTTCCAGCTTGCAATGATAAAAATCCCAGTTCCCTACTTGGGCTTCTCTCACAACAGCCTGTAGATATTCAGCTGCCCGGTTATAGCCCTGAGAGGGTTGAAGGCAGGCTACATGTCCTTTACTGGCATGTGTGGGATGGGGGTCACAGATTTTTTAGTGGTGCTTGGCTAGAGTAGAATAATAGTTATTATCTAAAAGTTTTCTGGCTCGCTAGGCTGTCCCCTTTTCTTGTCCTTTGGCTAAGGAGTATAGGCATTTATTGGGAACTTTTTGTTTCTACTCATTGGTATTTCTTAGTCAAAGACCTCTTCAGTTTCATGTCTGGGATATATAAGGCAAACAGAAAATACAGGGAAGTCACTATTGTGTTATGCCATGGGTCCCAAGGTCACCATTTGTCCTACACTCTCTTGTCTTCTGTAGTCTTCTACTTGTTTCATACATAATGCTCAGTGTTTCTAACCTGTAATTAAGTGGAATTAGTAAGGAACAGTGAATATTCTTTTTTCATGATCACTTGCCTTTAAAGTAGACTTAATGTATGTATGTATGTATGTATGCGTGCATGCATGCATGCATGCATGTGTATTTTACTTCTGTACCTTTCCCCCCTCAATCAATTTTCTTGCATCTGACTATTTCATGTAGTGCCTTATTTACTTAAACCAAGAAGGAACATTACATCGGTGTAAGGCAGTACTCCAGTGTTTAGGAGCATATGCTCCGGAGATAGTTATCTTGGGACTGAGTCCCAGTTCTGTTGCTCTGAAATCATTGGAAGAGTTACTTAACTCTTCCTGCCCTCCTCAGTTTACTTTTATTCTTGGAGTGAGTATAATGAATACACTGATCTCAGAGACAGGCTAAGAATTAAATGAGCTAATATGTATACAGTGCACATAGCTATATTCCATTTATTTTCGCCTGTACTTTACACAATTAAGAAGGATGATATCTTGTTTATGTCTTCTAAGTCAAACTCTGAATCAGTCCCATCTCTCCAGCTACAACACCAGTTCCCTATAAACCAGTTACTCTCAATTTTATGTACTTCCATAAGTTCATAATGCTGTCCTTCAGCTCTCAGCCTCCACACTTTATCTCCCTCATCCTTAACATTTCATAGAAGCCTTTTTTTCTGAAGCAAACCAGTACTTTGTTTTCCTGTAAAACTGTTGAATCACTGCTGTTTTCAGCTTTGGACCCAGCAGAGAGTGATCTCTGGTCCGCTTCAGTCATGTGATAGGTGTTTTTTTTCTTTTCTTTCATTTTCTTTTCTTTTTCTTTATTTTTTTGAGTCCAATAATCCTTCAAGACTAAGCTTGGGATACAGATATTCTGAGACAGAAATTTAGATAATGCTGAAGTACTAATGTGTATACGATTTGTTAATGCATAACAAGTTAGCCTGAAAAGCAAAAAAGAATCATTATTAAATCTGCTCTATAACTTCACTTAAAACTGCAGCTACCAGTGCCCCAGTGTAGGAGAATGCCAGGTCAGGAAAAGTGTGAGGGGATGTTGGTGAGCAGGGGAAGGAGGGATGGGATAAGGGGTTTTCTAAATGGTAAGGAGGAAAGGGGATACCGTTTGAAATGTAAATAAAGCAAATATCTAATAAAATAAAATAAAATAAAGAAAAAGAAGAAAAGTAGATCTTTAATACCAAAAAATGCAGCTACAAACAAAAGACCCTGAATAGCCAAAGGGATTCTGAACGACACCTGATTTCAAAGCATACTACAGAGTCATAGTACCTAAAACAGCATGTCACCAAAACAGTCACCTAGATAAATGGAATAGCACACAAGACACAGATACAAACCTCTTTAGTTACAGCCACCAGATTTTTGACCCAGGTGTTAATAAAAAAGACAGTGATGAAAGCAAGACCTCTTTTTGTAAATCATACTGAGGAAACTGGACACCCAACATGATTCTTTATGGAACTTGAAAGAACAATTTTCGTCTTCATATAGAAACACATTCATAATAATAATAATAACAATAATAATAATAATAACAGGACCACTCAAAAGGCTCCTGAATGATAAATGTACTGCTGAAGGTGCTGCCATTCCAGCTCTCAAAGTGTACTACAAAACTATGGTAATAAAAACAGCATTATATTGACACAAAAACAGACATGCTTATTAATGGAATAGAAAAAAGACCCATAAATAAATCCATACAATCTTGGATACCTATTGTTTGATAAACTGCAGACACACTGGAAAAAAGATAGCATCTTCAGCAAAACAAAATTGGATGGCTGCATGTAGAGCAGTCCAAATTGATCATACTTATCACCCTTTATAAAACTCAACAGCAAATGGATCAAAGACTTCATCATAAAATGAGGTACACTGAGTCTGGTAGAAGAAAAATGGAAAATATCCTTGAACTCATTGGTGAAGATAACTTTCTGAACAACACTATTAGCATAGACACCAAGATTAACAATTAATAAATAGGTTCTGGAATGAGAGGACCAAATGAGGGGGGAAAGGGTTATATAGGCAGGGACACCTAAACTAAGGGTCACTTTAGGAGTCAAATGAAAACCTAATGCAGTGAAAGTGTGCTATAATTATACATATATGAATTCAATCTAAATGAAACTGCCAAATAACAGGGAACAGAGCCCCAGCAGCTATCTCTTGGCACCAAATGAAGATTCCAGTATTGGGATTGGGTTACATCTAATTGAATTGTTGCCCTAAGGTGACCCATGGTAACTCCCAAACAACCCATGCTGTTGCCATGGCTGTTGGTGGCTGACCACAAATTGAAGGTCAAGCTTCTATTGCTAAAGATAATGCCTATACAACTCACTGGACATGGGAAAGTTGAGATGGTGCTTACTTAGAGCCTTCATTCCTATGGACTGGAAGATACTCTGCATGCTACCAAGGGAGAAAGGCAAACTGATCCAGAAGAGTGACCTGATTGCAAGCTAGGCTGGTACAATAGCAGCACAAAGCTTGTGGGAGTAACTAACCAATATCTGATTTGAGTTAAACCCTACTCTGTAAGATGGAACCCATATGCAACACTGCTCATTCATTGTCAGAGAAGCTTCCTCCTGCAGCATATAGTAACAAATAGTCCACAGCCAGACATTACACTGGAGTGACAGACCTTGGAACACTCAGTCCTATTCTTCCTCCATCAAATCCTTCCTTCAAGGTTCAGGGTTCTTCAGAAGAGGAGGCAAAAATTGTGTAACATCCAGAGAAGATGGAGGACACCAAAGAATTAAGGCCTTTTGATACAACAGGACTGGCACACAAATGAATTCACAGAGACTGTGGCTTCATTTACATGGCCTGAATAAACCTTCAGCAAATGGGGTCCTAGAGTTGGGAGCCAAAATGGACACATGTTGTCATCCCTAACCCAGAAGGTATCTCAAAATGATAGGCACATGCAAATGAAAGATTAGTTTATTCCAAGAGAATCTATTTAGAGAATCAAACAAGTCATAGGGTCAGCTCTATGACCAACAATAGATTGCCAACACAAAATGAACTCATTGGCATCTTTGGAGTTTGTCTCATGTACAGTAAAGGTATTTTTTTAACCTTACCATTCCTTTACCTATATATTATGACTTCTTCCAGTTTGGGTTTTTATGGGATTCCCGTGTATGTAAGAATATGTGTGTCTCTGTATCTATGTCTATGTGCATTTCTTGTGCTTTTTCTTTGGCTGTTTTTCTTGTTTGGCAGTTTTGTCATAATCTTTTTTGGAAATATATATATATATATATATATATATATATATATATATATATATATACACAAATAGAGATATCTTATTGTATATATTTTATTTTATTTTTATTCCTCAGAAACCTGTTTATTGTCTAAGGAGAAACAGAATAAGGGTAGATCTGGACAGAAGAAGTTGAGAGAAACTGGAAGGAGTAGGGGGAGGAGAAACTATAATCTGAACATACTGTGTGAAAAAAATCTATTTTCAATAAAAGACAAAAACAGCTCTATATGGAGAAACACGTTATTGGCACATAAAGTCTACAATAAGACTGAATACATGCTAACTTGGCACGGTAGTTCTTGAGTTTTCCAACTCTCAAGGGAAATGCCAGAAGAGGCAGTGTGTGGCCTTCAGCTGCACTTAATCACTGTTGCCTTTTACCTCCAAACTTAGAGTGCCTGGAGTCCATTGGGTTCTCTCTCCAGGCTATTTCCCCATGTTTCCCCTTCACCTTTAATCTTTCTGCCCATTAGTTTACCATTTTGAACTCTTCCATAAATATCTCATCTATCTTTCTCTTTTCTCCCATCCCTGTCCAAGGTCAAGCTGGCCCTTCTGAGAATTGTGCTGAAGGCAGATAAGATATGCAACAACTGTTTGTTATCAAAGTTTGCTGATTTTACCTCCCTTAGTGTGCCCTTGTATTGTGTTGTAATGTGACGTTGTATTCCCACTGAGACTACTCTTAGGATGCCATTAGCTCACAGTTCCTACTTATAGGAACGAACTCTATAATTCCTTATATTACCTCCAATATACCACCACCCCTCCAATAACCACCTCCAATAACCACCACCTCTCCAATGCATTCTGAATGTCATTGGGAAAATAGTGTTCCCAAAGCACACTTTTAAAAAGGAGAAGAAAGAAAACATGGCCCTTTATCAGTTTGCCTTCAGGGTAAAAGCCAACAACCTTAATTTACTTTCCATTCCTCCTATATTCTGATTCCAGTTCCTTCCCCTATTCTAAATCCTCTTGTCTGACCTGAAGAGGATTGTCTAAATATTCTACTGGCTCCCTTATATTTCATAGTCATTCTTGTAACTAGAGTATGGTCATTTGAACTTGAATAACCAGTAAATGGTGACTTAAAATAATGTATATTATTTCCAAACTTTATCCAAGTTTAGAATCAAAATACCCATTTGGTTTGTCTCTTTTCTTGCCTTGTTGCATCAACTTTGGAAATAGGGTTGAATTGGCAGGGTTACAAGATGAAAGGGAAAAGGTCCCTGAGGAACTAGATGGACAGGAGCCCTTACCAATCTGAACCAGCCTCTGCAGAAGTTCAAAATTAGTTCTTTGATATGTTGATGTTTCCATGTTTGTCTGTGACTTTGGCCAGCACCAGTCACCTCAACTTATTCATAATCACTTTCTAGACTGTCACCAAACTGAACTATTTGACTTCCAGAAAAATGTATTTCCAAACTTTCATGCTCTGATCAAAGTATTCTTATATTCCTCCATTCAAATTTCCTCACTTCCCTTGAACTTGTTCTTTAGTATCCTTGAGACATCAGAACATTTGTCATTTCCTAGTCTCAGTCTGCCGATCTACATCTTCACTGTAGGTGTGCAGTTCAGGTGCTGGGGTCACTTGCTTGGTTTCCTATGTCTCACCTTTCATTCTCAAGCCTAGTAATTCATCTACCACACCTGACTGAAAATGTCCTAACAATAACAACTGAATATGACAATCCATGCTGTTTTACTTTTAAGCCTAAGACAAATGGAACCATTGCCCAAAATGACATAAGCACACTAGTGGGAACCATGTTTTCAAGCTAACTTTTCCAACTTTATATATACCCTCAAAATTAATAATCACTTTTTCTGATAAGTCACCACTTTTCTTTTGCTGCTAACACCTGTAACAAGAGGGAAATGTTGCCTGGTACTGGAAACCTAGACAATTGCCTAAGGCTAATGAGATCATGAATCTTAGAAAAGAAATCTACTAATGCCACTCTGTTAGACCAGCATAATTCCTAGCTGCATTCTAAATATTTATACATATAGTTACAGAGATGTATAGCCCTCACTCCTCATCAAAAGAACTTCAGTTTGCCGCATATGGAGACAATTAGAGGAAACCACAACTAGTCCAGATGAAGGGTACCCACCCCCACTGGGTATATCTACAGGACAACCTCTGCATCTAAGGCTCAAAGAAAATCTCAGAACAGGCGGAAAGGAGGTCAGAGTCAGAGGAACTGGGAGTCTGCCGTGAAAGTTTCCTAGAAATTTCGGGAAAGCCATTCCCATGATATCACACCAATATGGCCTAAACAAGACCTGGACAATGACAACAGCAATTTGCATGCTAATACGGAAGGGAGAAATCTCACAGGGCAACTAAGGAATGCTGAGAGCAGAATTAGTCAGTCTTCTTTGGGGATGAGCCTCCTGAGAGGTTATCTGTTACTAAGAGGATCATAGTTTTGTGGGTTTTTTTTTTTTTTTTAATCAAGAAATCTAAAATGATCCTCAAGAACTCACAACTAATCTTTTCGTGCTTGCTGCTTTTGCTCTTATTTTTCCAGGATAAAACATCTCACTCATGATTTGCCTCCAGAGTAATTTTCCATTAATGATCCCTTATCTAGTTATATGCTGTAATTCTTCCTTTCACACTGGATGTACTTTGCTTAGAAGCATATACTAAAATCCTGTCTGTTACCCTTAAACATTGTACCTCCTATTGTACTTTTAATGCTCTTTATGGCTATACTTAAAAGAGCATTTGGCAGTCAGTGGCTCTGTCTTTTTCTCTTCAGTCCTCTGCAATATATGTCTGTTCTTATCTCTGCTGAAACCTGTCTCACAAGATGTACTGATTAAACTAGATTCAAACAAAGAAAAGAACGATTCTTTTCTTACAGTCAGAAAAACTTACTTGGCCTCTCAGCAGTATGCAACTGTCCTCCAGACTGCATCTTTCACATCCTCTAGAAGTCCACCCTCTCCTAGTACTGTGACTGATTCTGTTTCTCTACTGATCATTACATCTTGCTATTCTTGATCTTTTTCTCCTGCTACTGCTTCTTATGTGAATGCTCAAATTACTGAGCCACCAACCAGGCAGGATACACTAGCTGGTCTGAGGCCCCCAACACATATGCAGCAGAGGACTGCCTGTTCTGGCCTCAGTGAGAGAAGATGCATCTAACGCATGAGAGACTTGAGGCCCCAGCGAGTGAAGAGGGGGAGGCCTGTCTGGTTGGGGTGGGGCTGGGGAATATCCTCTTGGAGACAGGAGAGGAGGAATGGCATGGGAGAATGTCAAGAGCTCAGACCAGGGAGGGTATAAGACTGGACTGAAAAAAATATTAAAGATAATTTTAAAAAAAAGTTCTCTATGTGCTTGTCTCTACTCAACCACTGTGTGGGAGCTGCAAACTGTATCTGATTTACAATTTTTCTTTCTGACTGGATACATCACAGCATCTTAAAATTGAAGATGCTCAGCCCTGTGTCCTCCAGATGCTATTTGATTTAGCACTCCCAGTCACAGTAGTTGTAGTGTTTTGAAAATGCTTGGCCCATGGGAAGTAGCACTATTGGAAAGTGTGTGTGTGTGTGTGTGTGTGTGTGTGTGTGTGTGTGTGTTTCTAGGGATGACCATTTGATATTAGGCAACCAGTTAGTGTGGTCTTGTTTTACTCACTACACAGGCTTTCCTGTTCCATCCTTCCTTCTTCAAAACCCTCATGAAGTATCTTTTTGACACTACAATCTATTACCTATAATAATCCACATTTACTTTTGAAGGCACCACTGGTCACATCAAACACTCCACAATCTTATACTTTGTTCATTGTCTACAGCATAGTTTTTACTTTCTTGGCACAGCATGGAAGGTCTTTCTTTGTATACTTTAACTTCATATTTTTATTGCTGTACACTCCTACACAGTCTCGGTAAAACCACATTGAGTTATTACCATTTTCATAACATCGCATGATGATAAGAACTATGTCATTTGCCTACACATTCCCCCTGACAAGATTATCTTTGAATTCACTGTTTGCTCTGCTTTCATCTTGAAAGGTCACGCTTGCTGTATCTTCAGGTGTCTTGGCTTGCTTCAGAAATAGTTAATTGTGTATCATCCTTGGACAGTGCATTTTATGATAGATATTTTTTCTTACATAATTTCATTGTTATTATTTACTTCTTAAATATTTTTATTTACTCTCTCCTTATATTCATGTGTTACCTTTAATGTTTGAGCATATTTATACCTGTTTTGCCTCTCAATCAATCTTATCTCTTCTGGAATTTCTGAGTCTGTTCCTATGGAATTATTTTTCTGGTATGTAGGGGTCATATTTTTCCACTGATATGAATGTCTAATTTTGCTTTAATTTAAGGTTTTAATTATGAATACCATGCAGTTGACTGTGGGATAGTCTTATTGTCCTTTAAGCACTATTGGATACTTCTCTGGAAGACTGTTGACTTGCTTGTTATATATCATCTTAATCCTTCTCAAGCTTTAAATATGTAAGATGGTCTTTTATTTTTCATCTTTGCTGATGAGTGACAAGTAAAAATATATATCTTAGAATGGAGAGATGGCTCAGAGGTTAAGAGCACTAACTGCTCTTCTGAAGGTCCTGAGTTCAAATCCCAGCAACCACATGGTGGCTCACAACCATCTGTAATGAGATCTGATGCCTCAGTGTACTTAATTACATAAAATAATAAATAAGTCTTTAAAAAAGAATATATTTCTTTTAATATTACTATGTAGTTATTCCCATAGTCAAATTAACCAATATACCCAACCATCATTTTGTGATGAGAATTAAGATTAACTTTTATTAGTACACATCCACAAACATACCATATATGTATATGTGTGTGTATATATATATATGTGTGTGTGTGTGTGTGTGTGTGCATTAACTGTAAGCAACATACTGCACATTATATCTGTAGAGCTTAATTGTGTTAAAACATTAAAGTTTTTATGCATTAACCTATCTGTATAGAGTCTACAACCTCTGGTAAACAGCATTCTACTTTCTATTTTAGTAGTTCTAACTTTTCCTTTCCATGTAGAAGTGAGGTAATGCAATACTTGGTTTTCTGTGCCTAGCTTCTTTCACTTGACAGAATGTCTTCCAGGTTCATCCATGTTGTCACAAATGGGCAGATTACATTCTTCTTACTGCTATTATCATTACTGGTTTCAAACACAAGATCTGGCTAGATAGCCCAGCATAACTTGAAGCTTTCTGTGTCCTTTCCTCAGCCATCCAAATGCTGGAATTACAAGTGTATGTTACCATGGCAACGTGATTTGTTTTAAAATATTGAATATTATGCCATCGCACATGCATGTGAATATATATGAATATGAAAACATGTTTATGTATATAATTTTTGTGTCCATGTTCAGATGTTAATGGATTCATTCCATATCTTCCTTATTATGAATAATGTTAAAATGAGCATGGGAGTACAGAGATGTCTTTGTATCAGCAGCCTCACTTGATATATATAGTGATGGGATTGATAGATTTTATATATTGTTTTTTGTCTTAATTTTCTGATGAAACTCTGCACACTATATAATTAATACACTTATTTATATGCTCAACAACATTGTCCAGGTAAATGTTTCCTATGCTCTACATCATTGGTCAACAAAAACTTTTTTGACATCTGATAACAATGATGACATAGTAAAATACGTTTGGAAGTGTGACCTTCTTTTTAATCTTTGGAAGAGTTTGAGAGGGATTGGTATTCATTCTTTTTTAATGTTTGTGTAGAATTTATCAGTGAGGCAATCAGATTCTAGGCTTTCTTTTAAGAAAATAGGTTTTTATCGCTAACTTAATATAAATATCTTTTTGCTTTGTCAGAGTGCTGCCTTTTTCTTTTTTTATGAACTGATCTTAGTAGATGATGGATGTTTCTTGTAATCAACCCATTTCTTCTAGGTTATCCAATTTGCATATAATGGACGCAGTAGTTTCTTGTGAACATGTTATAATATGATATCAGTTGCAACATCCCCTTTTGTATTTTTATGTTATCTATTTTGATGCAAAACACAGTTCTCATTGAAGGGAAATAGCTTATTAACAATCATATATAAATCAGTTTGGCAGTTCCTCAGAAAATTAGACATAGTACTTCATGAAGACCCTGCTATACCACTCCTGGGCATATACCTAGAGGATTCCCCAGCATGCAGTAAGGACACATGCTCCACTATGTTCATAGCAGCCTTATTTATAATAACTAGAAGCTGGAAAGAACCCAGATGTCCCTCAATGGAGGAATGGATACAGAAAATGTGGTATATTTACACAATGGAATACTAGTCAGAAATTAAAAACAATGAATTCATGATTTTTTTAGGTAAATGGATGGAACTGGAAAATATCATCCTAAGTGAGGTAACCCATTCACAAAAGAATGCACATAGTATGCCCTCACTGATACATAGATATTAACCCAGAAGCTCAAAATAAACACATTTCAATTCACCCAGCACAGGAAGATCAAGAGGAAGGAGGACTGAAGTGAGGGTGCTTTGGTTCCTCTGAGAAAGGGAACACAATACTAACAGGAACAATAAGGGAGACAAAGTGTGGAGCAGAGACTGAAGGAAAGGCCACCCAGAGACTACTCTCCCTGGGGATTCCTCCTATAAACAGTCACCAAACCCTGACACTATTATGGACAAGAAGAAGTGCATACAAAAAGGGGCATGTCGTGTTTGTCTCCAGAGGGGCCTTGCCAGAGCCTTACAGATACAGAGGCTGATGCTAGCAGCCAACCATTGGACTGAGCGTGGGGCCCCAATGGAGGAGCTGGAGGGTGGTCCAGGGGAGCTGAAGGGGTTTATAGCCCCATGGGAAGAACAACGACGTAGGCCACCCAGATGCTCAGGACTCCCAGGGGGTACACATGGTTCCAGCCAAAAATGTGGCAGAGGAAGGCCTTGTTGGGCATCAGTGGGAGAAGTGGTCCTTGGTCCAGTGAAGGCTCAATAGATGCCCCAACAAAGGTAAATTGAGGGGGTGAGGATGTGGGAGTGTCTTGGGTGGAGGGGCATATACTTGGAGGCAGGGGGTGGGAGGAGGGGTTGAGGGTTTTCAAGGAAGGGGAAACTGGGAAAGGTTTTAGCATTTGAAATGTAAATGAGGATTATATTCAATAAAAAAGGAACAAATATACATGGCCATACAGCAGAAGCATGGATTCAGTTTGCCACAGATAACATGTCCATTTAACTCTTGTAGTCACAAAATAAAATCATAATTCAAAGCCTTTACCAAATACAATGCTGCGGACTGGTAGTATGTAGCTAAGTGTGACAAACTCTGTTATAGGACTTAAATGTTATCTAATGACAGCTCAGCTTTGAGGCTGGTAGAAATTAGTGGGTGGTTAACAATACATTACAAATGTTTCACCAGATTGTCAAAAAATGTTAGGTCAACATAATCAACCATTTTGTTATATATATATATATATATATATATATATATATATATATATATATATATATATATATGAATGTATATATGTATATATAATTTATATATGTAATGATATGTTATATGATTACATGAAAAATAAAACCATGCCAATCACCTTACTATTCTAGGTAGAATGGGAAAAATGTGCCTCCTTGACACCATCCTGAATCAATTCAGTAGTCAGGTACTCATTCACTGTGCCCTTGGTGTCCCAATGAAAGAGCACACAGACTGTGTAGGTCTCATATGACACTAAGATCTATGGTGGCCATGGGAATAGTTTAAATAGGGAATAAAACAACAACAACAACAACAACAACAACAAAATCAATAATATTTTCTCTTGCATTTTCATGTATTGCTTTTCAGAATTATTTGTTCCAAAGGTGTTGGAATTTCTTGGTGAGACTCCTGGACTTGCATAAAAAAAAAAAAAAAAAAAAAACTCTTATCTGGTGGCAGGTGTCAAAGTCAGTGTATCTATGGGAAACATTGTTAGACACTTCCATCATCTTGCTGATACTGCTCCTAAAACAGTCTGTATTATTGGCTTATTTAGTCTTTATTGGCAAGCTCTCAGGTGTCCAGTGGAGTGCTCTAGGTGCCAAGGTTCTTTTGCTTAGATGGTAGAAGCGTTAATATATTCCAATCTCCTGTGCATTCTGAGAATTATTTAATTTATATCTTCCTAGATCATAGCAGCATGGGTCTGTAAGCACAGCCTAGAGAGGAGCAAGCACTCTTTCTCTGGGTCACAAAATCTATGTCAACAAAATGGCTACTTCTCCCTGTCTTCAGTTTGGTCCAAGCACTGCAGCTGTGCTTAGATTTTAACATTGCTGCACTATGGCCCAGAAAATGGTTTGAGGTAGAAATTCGGGGTTTATTTCATTTGATTGTTTCTATTTAGACCCAAAATACAGTGCTTCGTGTTGTTCATTGTCTGAAAAGTATTTCCTATTAATTTTTCATGCTTTAATCTTTGACAAAACAGACATTGGCAGTTCTGTTATTGGATGTACTTTTCAATAAGGTCAGGAGGTCATCCATGCTGCTTGACTCCAATTTCTTTGCATCTAAAAAAACAAATCAACATTGAAATACTAGTTATATAGCTCTTCTAAAGCCTTTCTCCTGATGTGAAGTCTCTAACGTTCAGGGAATTCAGCTCTGATATACCTGTAACGTGTCCTGCTGTATGTTTGCAGGACAGCATTTTTAGTATATTCATTTAGAAAAGTTAATGGGAAGGACACACACACACACACACACACACACACACACAGAGAGAGAGAGAGAGAGAGAGAGAGAGAGAGAGAGAGAGAGAGAGAGAGACAGAGACAGAGACAGAGACAGAGACAGAGAGACAGACAGAGAGAAAGAGAGAGGGTAGGGGAAGCCCAGGGTTGGAGGGATAGAGAAGGATGGTAGAAAAGGAAGAGAGAGAAGGGACTTTGTTCCCCTTTAATAATAACTTCAGCAGATAACCAGCATTTCTATTACCCTTCCGATGCAGTTGGAAATGCACATTGAGATGTACTCCCCCCCTGGTAATTGCTTACAAAAGAAAATAAGGCTAAGTAACAGCGTTTGCCATGGATGATCCTGGCTTGACTTGTTTTGGTCTACTATTATTCTACATCATTCAGTGATCATGAGACTCACGTAAGTAAAAGGGATTTGGGGAATGTGCTATGGTTGAGATTATCTAAGCAGTAACATGTCATATGGGCTGCAATAGAAATCACAGAAAACATGTGCTGGCTTGTGTGTGATATCGCTAATCAACAACTGAACCTGCCTCTTGCTAGCCCGACATTGTGCTACAGTTGATAATGAGACTGCTCAACAACAAATTTTACAAGTGGCACTTGGCATGTTGCTGTTATATTGAGTGATCTTATTCCCATGGAATTCTAGAGAAGTCTGCAGACACACCAATTCATTTCCTTCTACTAAGACAGAAATGGAGAAACTGAAAATTGCACTCCTGACATTGGGTGCTGATTTAAAATTAGCATGTAAGATAAATCCTCTGCTTATAGTGCAGTTTCCATCAAGACAACATAGGTGACTACCTATCTTCTCCATCTCTTCTTTCTACCCATTTTCACCTCAATCTCTTTTTCAGGCCTGGACTTTACCTTCAGCCCTTTCAGTAAAGCCAGTCAGAAAGAGTTGTGGTGTTTAGTCTTGAAATTAACTGAACTTTCGTCAAGTTGATGGATGACAGAGCCAGGAAACAGAATCATGGATGCCTTAGCTTGAAGGGGTAATAAAATATACTCATCATTTATCCTGATTTGGCAGGTGAGGATAGAAAGGATAAAAAAACAATGGTGACCTTCTTGTTGCCTACTTAATACATTTCCACTACTGTAGGCTTCTTGTAAAGTTCCAGAACCAGGCAACCAGACAATGAAATCGACACACTCATAAAACAAATTAAATATAAAGTCAAATCAAAATATCCATAGAAACACCCTATACATAATGCTGACAGTGAAACATTAAAAGAGATCACTTTATCTGCACTAGCCAGAAGTACTTCTCTTTCCTAACATAGATAGCTTTGCTTTGCTTTTTTTTTTTTTTTGTAATGAATGGTATGTCTTACGTTTTGTGAGTTCTGGCCATAGGGAATCATATATTATTCAGTTTAAGCTAAAGAAATGTCTTATTATGTTTGAAATTATAATTCTTTTGATATTTTATTTTATTCTGTCAATTATCCTGCAAAGCAATGTTCCCCAAAATGTGATTCACATTAAGAGAAATGTCTTAATTCAAAATGTTTTTATTTTGATTAAAATGTCGATTAAAATTAATTCAAAATGTCAAACTCAAAATGATTTACTGAAGTAATTGTTTGGTAAGTACCACTGTTGTGGTTTATTAGACAAAATTGACTTACTGCTGAAGGTCATTTATTTACTGGGCACAGTGCTAGACTCTCCCACAGCCTCACTTTCCTGGCTTGTGACCTCCATTAATTAATTAATAATTAATTAATATCCCAAATGCTGCTTCATCCCAGTCTTTCTGTCACAGAATTCCTCCCCCTCATTCCACTTCCTTTCTCCTCTGAGAGGGTGGGGCCCCTGGGTATCTTCCCACTCTGGAACATCATCTTCATCTAATCTCAGCCTGATTAGGCATATCACCTCCTACTCAGACAAGACAAGGCAGCCATGATGACTGAGCTGTCTAACTGCTACATATATGCTGGGGGCCTCATTCCAGCCCAGGTATGTCCTTTGAGAGATCAAAGGGTTCACAGTTTGTTGACCCTTTTGGTCTTCCTGTGGGGTTCCCATCTTCTTCAGGGTCCGTTTTAACCTCCGTTTAATGTTTGACTATGAGTCCACTAGAAAGTATCATCCTGAATGAGGTAACCCAGACCCAAAAGGACATGCATGGTATGTACTCACTGATTAGGAGAAATTAAGCAAAAATTACAGAATGCCCATGATATACCCCGCAGACCCAAAGAAGCTAAACAAGAAGGAAGGCCTAAGTTTGGATGCTTTTAAAATAGTCATGGGAGACAGAGGGATGAAGGGAAATGGGTGAGAGAGGGGAGGGGCAGAGGAATGAGGAGGCAGGTGCAGGTGCAGGGGAGAGACAGAAGAGAGGCCCAGAGGGCCAGGAGAATTGATGGAAACCTGCAGCTGTAGGCTGGGGATGGGGGAGAGGGGTGGGGCGGGGGTGGGGAAGTCCTAGAGACCTGGTATAGGGAAGGCTCCCAGAAGTCAATGCAGGTGACCTTAGCTGATTGACCTCCATTTCTACTCACTGCAGTCTCTGAGGGCAGTGGCTCCAAATGTTAATCTCCTGTTCTAAAATCTTTAGTACCTCAGGTATTCAAAACTTCTTTGTATCAACAAAATAATAACAGTACTTAATTTACTTAATAAATTTCTTCATACCAACTTTTTAAAGTTTCTGCCTTTAAGCCAGGATATTAATACTCTTGATATGTATAGATAAGTATACATACAGATATTAATTCATAATTTCATTTACCAGGTTTTCCTCCACTTCCATTTCATTTCACTTAAAGACATTTCTCTCAATATGAATTGCATTTTGGGTAGCACTTCTTTGAAAGATAATTGACAAAATAAAATGAAATATCATAATACGTTCCCTCAGCCATCCCAAGTCTTGGGAGAACTGTGTCAAAAACAGCCAGTGTCTCACCAAATTCCATTTTTGTTCCTGTAATGTTCAAGTGTGCCCTAATAACAGCCTCCTGACAAGGACTTCTGCCATCTAAGTGTGTGTAGCTTTTTAAGTCATTTTGGCTAAGAATACAAATCAAAGTTATAAGCTCATTTCTAAACTACTTTCTTTTCTTTCTATTGAGTATATATTTGAATATATACTCGTTTTCTTTTTTGATAAAGATCCGTTTTTTCATAATTTATTTTTTATTCACATTACATCCCAATCACAGCCTCCTCCCTCCTCTTCTCCCAGTCCTGCCCTTTAAAAATCCCTTCTTCCATTACCTCCTCCCTCTCTCCTCAGAGATGGAGAACCTCACCCCTTGAGTTCCACCCCACCCTGGGACATCTATTCTCAGCAGGACTAAGCAGCTACTCTCTCACTAAGGCCCAACCAGGCAGTGGAACTGGATGCAATGGCAGAAAACAGAGCCAGAGTCAGCCCTAACTCCAGTTGTTAGGTGACCTACATGAAGACCAAGCTGTACCTTTTCTACAAATGAGTGGGAGGCCTAGTCATTGCCTTCTAATAAGACATAACTGGAGAAATTGAAAATTCTACTCTTGACATTAGGTGCAGGTTTTAAATTAGCATGGAAGATAAATCCTGCTTACAATGCTGGTTTTATCAAGACAACAGAGATGGCAAACTGCCTGTCTATATATCTCTCTATCTCAATCTCATTATCAATATCAACTCCAACCATTTTTCAATAGACAATGTATATTTTGTAAAGATATGCTTCAAATCATAGCAATGTAGTAGTGTCCTAAAATATTACACCAGGATCTCTGGGAAAGTAGCATAGAAACCATCTCATTCATTAGTCAGAAAATTCAATTCAGTTAAGATATAATTTATTGAGTCCAATTTATAATCACTTGCAAATGAAAATATCTGCCAAAGGGAGTCTCACTTGAGAAACAAACCACTGTTAAGAGCAGGCTGCATGCCCAACAGGAGATGGTCAATAGAAGACCAACTCAATGGTATCGTTAGATGTTTCAGGGATTTTACTAATTTTTTTAATTTAATTTTTATTTTACACACACACACACACACACATCTTTTTGCCCTATGGATCTTTTATGTATACATTTTTCAATTTAGTTCTTTTATGGGATTCTTGAGCCTACAAATGAGTGAGTCTCTGCTTCTGGTGCCCTCTCTTAAGCTTTCTTCCTTCTGCTTGTTTTGTCTAATTCTGATGTATTAGTTTTATCTTACTATATTTTATTTAATTATACTATATTTTATTATAGTCCTTACAAGTCTGTTTTTTTTTCTAATTAGAGACAGAAAGGGAATAAATCCAGGTGGGAGGGGAAATGGGGAGGAACTAGAAGGAGGAGATGGAGGGGAAATTGATCAGAGTGTATGTGAGGAAAACAATCTGTTTCCAATGAAAGGAAAATATTTTTAAAACACTTAAATGATAAAAATTTATGATGTAATACCAATAAAATAAAAGATTAAGGTATAATATGACTGTCCCATCTCTATAAACAATAATGAATAAATAAATAAATGTTAGTGAAAATACGTTTGACAGAATTCCAGAATCCAAAACATGCTGGAGAAAATCTACGAAACACAGAGCCCAAGGGTGAGCCATATAGAAAACAGCGAAAGCAGTGTCATTCTTCTGCCTGGTCTTTAGTACCTTATAGCTCCTCAGGAGTCCCATTGGGAAAGGTTCCCTCCAATGAAACGAGAAGGATGGATGGCCATAGTGATTTTGGCCACCAATGAACTCTCAACAAAGAAAAAACCATCAATTTGCCCTTCCTTCTTTGCTCCATGCTTAGTTGCACCTTCTTCTAAGGCCTGAGTCATCACTGTGACCAACTGTTCTAGTTAGAGGTCTGGCAGCTTCCTTGTGGGAAGTCCTACATACCACCATGTACTCATTCTAAATTCAGTTCCAATACTACTCAAAAGATACCCATGCCTTGTACTCGTGACAATACCACAGCAAAAGTGCCTATCTATGACATCTGGTGCCAGGATTTTCTTTTTGTTCTTTCTTTCTTTTTTCATTGACTATGGTCTTCATTTACATTGCAAATGGTAAAACCTTTCCCGATTTCCCCCTCCCCTAAAACCCTCTCCCCCTCCTCCCTCCCCTCCCCCTGACTCCACATATATGCCCCTCTGCCCAAAACACTCCCTCCTCCCCCACCTCAGATTCCCTTTGTTCAGGCCTCTGTTGAGCCTTCACCTGACCAAGGACTATTCCTCCCACTGATGCCCAACAAGGCCTTCCTCTGCCACATTTTTGGCTGGAACCATGTGTGCCCCTTGGTTGATGGTTCAGTCCCTGGGAA
Organism: Apodemus sylvaticus; assembly: GCF_947179515.1. Lineage (NCBI taxonomy): Eukaryota > Metazoa > Chordata > Mammalia > Rodentia > Muridae > Apodemus > Apodemus sylvaticus. The sequence goes on along the minus strand of NC_067495.1, from coordinate 103,508,656 downwards.
TCTTGGGATGTCTGGGTGGCCAAAATCATTGTTCTTCCCATGGGGCTGTAAACCCCTTCAGCTCTTCTGGACCACCCTCCAGCTCCTCCATTGGGGAACCCATGCCCAGTCCAATGGTTGGTTGCTAGCATCTGCCTCTGTATGTGTAAGACTCTGGCAGGACCCCCAGGAGAAGTTTTCTTAGCTGTGATTTCCATAGATAAAGATAAAAATAGGATGACTCCCAGCACCTTTTAAGACTGAGAACTATGGATGCTGATACAGGTATCCTTGGTTACCAAGGACGCTGACAATCTTTAGTGATGTTGATTTTATCTTACAGAATGCCATAAATATTATTCTGTTACAAGCTCTTAGAAGCTTGAACTTCTTTTTTGTTTGTTTGTTTGTTTGTTTGTTTGTTTTACAAGACAGGGTTTCTCTGTGTAGCCCTGGCTGTCCTGGAATTCACTCTGTAGACCAGGCTGGCCTCAAACTCAGAAATCTGCCTGCCTCTGCCTCCCAAGTGCTGGAATTAAAGGTGTGTGCCACCACTACCTGGCAGAAGCTGGAACGTATAATTTATGTTTTTCTCAAGCTGGAACTGTCACAATCCACTCATCCAGGACCCCTAAGTTCACGCCTAGATGAACATTTCATTTCCTAATGAAAGCAAGTCCTTAAAATAAGAAAGAGATGACTGGTCACTTAAATGTGATGGTATCATTGCAAGACTAAAAGAAATATGCAAGGGGTGGGCAAAAGCATGACTTCCTAAGAGGAACATGGATTTTACAGTATCTGACCCTAGAGAAGTGAAGATCCATTGTCTGACAAACGCTTTAAAACTCACTTTGAATAAGCCACAAGAGAAGACAGATGAACAATTCAATGATATTAGAAAAATACTTCAGGAATAAAAAGCTCAGAGAGAAGCGACCTGGGTGAATTAAATAAAGATTCAAGAGCAGACAAAAGCAATATGTGGAGCACAAATGAAATCAAATTTCAACTGTAGAAATAATTAAGCAGGGAAGAATATTCATTTTAAGACAGATAATGGTTTTGATTTGCAATGTACTTTATTTTGCAATGTGAAAGCAAAAGGTAGTCAGTAGAAAAATATAAGCTGAATCTTAGATATATATCTTTTTCCCAAGCAGGATATATGTGGTGTGATTTGTTCCCAGGGTGCTGGGCAGCAAAAGTGAGCCTTAGTGACCCCTCAGCCACAGGCCACAGGGCAGACATGATATGTCACAGTGTACTGTGTTGACCTATGATACTTGGAGAGTTTGAATAGTAAATTAATTTTTAATTTATGATACTTTCAACATATATTAGGTCTGTCAGGAAAAGGTCCCTTGGTAAGTCTAAAGGGATAGGTAGCTATGCAGAAGAGAACACATAATAATGAGGCAGATGGGAGAAAATCTATAGCACTTATACAGATCACCATATAGCCAAAGAAGCACAGATTGTGACATTCTTGTAAAAAACAGAGAGAAAGTGGCAAGACATTTATTTAGAAATAATGATGCCAGGTCCAGAGGCAAACACCTGTAATTCCAGCACTCACAAACTTGAAGGAGGAAGAAATCATAAGTTTGAGGCCATCTTAGCCTCCTAGACTATATAAAGTTTGAGACCCACATGGATTACAGAGCCATATCCCTATCTCAAAAGCCAACCAGACAACCAACCATCTTCCTTATAATAATGGTAATGGCCAAAAGTTCCTTAAGTATTTATATAAAAATTGGCATCGAGATTCATAAAGCTAACCCAGGTTCTGAGCACATGCTTGAAATCCCAGCACAGAAACAGTAGAGGCAGAAAGATCAGGAGATCAAGTTCAAGCTCACCTACATAGCAAGTTTGAGACCAGTATGTATTCAACCCATAAGACTGTCAAACAAAACAGAACAGAACAAAACACAAATTCATGTAGCTAGAAAGTTCTCAAATGATAGCATACCTATAAAGCTCATAAAGACCTTATAATTGGTCAAAGGTTAAGTTAAAAAAAATAACTTGAAAGAAACAGAAGAAAAGCAACCATGACAAGTTCTTTGTGCTCTATAGATTTGTTTCAATTAGACACAAGCTAGGGACCTTGTCTTGGTTACTTTTCTATTTCTGTGAAAATAAAAAAGCCATCATCAACACAACTTAAAGAAGAAAGAGTTTATTTGGGGCTTACACTTACCTATGGATAGAGTCTATGACCATGATGATAGAGAAGATGGTAGCAGACAGGCAGGCGTGGTACTGGAGCAGCAACTGAGAGTTCAATTCTTGAGTCACAATCACAAAGCAGAGAGAGACACACACACTGGGGATTGCCCGGAGTCCTTTTAAACCCAGTAGCACACTTCCTACAAAACAAGGCCACAATGCCGAATCCTTCTGAAGCAGTCCCACCAATTGGGGACAAAACATTTCAACACATGAGCCTATGGGGGAATTCTAATGATCCATCTGGGAAGATGGAACCTAAATTGTGAAGATGCCTCTATCAAATTGATCTGTAGGTAATTCTGTGGAAATTTGTTTTAATTAATAATTAATGTGGGAGGGTCCATACACACCACTGTTGGTGGTGTCACACAAGGACAGATGGTCCTGAAAGGTATTAGACAAAAGGTAGCTGAACATGCGCCTTGAGAACAAGCCAGGAACAAGCATGGTATCTGCTAAAGCTCCAGCCTCCAAGTTCCTGTCTTCAATTACTGCTTTTGGATTCTCTTAATGATTGGGAAATAAATAAACCCCTTCCTCTTTAAGCTGTTTTTGGTCAGATTATTTTTTAAATCACAACAACAGAAAGCAAACTAGGACATAACAAAATCCACCTAAGATGAATACCAGAGTTCACCACAGAAACGTAGCAAA